>NC_063352.1:2881797-2892109 GCF_021869965.1 Rhincodon typus | reverse complement strand
ACATAATTATGGATGAATCATGTACAGAAATAGCATCTATAGACTGTAGACAGGCAGTACGACTTAACTAAACAGAGAACTCATTTAAAACTTTGACCAAATATACATCTTTGATTTAAAAACTCAATCCTGTCCCTGATTTCACAGTGCAACAAAGAGAGTTCAGAGTCAACATAAGCGACTTAGAAAAGAAGGCTAGGAAAATAATGATAGGAAACTAGGAAATGGCAGAAGAGTTGAATAAATAATTTTCAGTAGGCTTTACAGTAATAGACATTAATAATATTCTAAATTACTAAATAATAAAGGGGCAAAAGGAGAACAGGAAATAAATAGAATAAATATCACTAAAAAAAAAGTGGTAAGGAAAAGAATTGCTAAAGACCAATAAATCCCTTGGACCTAATGGGATGCATCCTAGGATATAAAATTATTAACTACAGAGATAATGGTAGTAATCTTCTAGGAATCCATGGATTCTGGAAAGGTCACAGAGTATAGAAAATTACCAATGTAGCACTTTTATTTAAAAGAAGCAAGGAGACAAATCAACAGGTGACTGTAGCCCAGTTGGATTAACATCTGCTTTTGGAAAAATGTTAGAGTCTATTATAAAGGGCGTAATAGCAGAGCATTTAGAAATACACGAAATGATCAAGTACAGTCAGAATGCCTTCACAAAGGGGAAACATTTATTAGAATTTTCTGAGCAGATAACAGGCAGAATTGATGAAGAGGAAAGAGTGGATCTAATATATTTGGAGTTTCAGAAAGTGTTTGATAAGGTGCCACACATTAGGCTACTTAATAACTTCAGAATGCATGATGTTGGAGGTAGTATACAGGTATTACTACGATAACACAATATTTGCGTTCTTATGCGAACTCGATCTATAGAAAATTACACCATAGAAAATCATGACATAGGGAAAATCGCTGTGTTATATAATAGAAAGTTCACGTTATCCAAACAACGTCCGCTATTCATCAAACGCGTTACAGCTAATTTGCCTTAATGAAACACAAGTTACAGCAGAAATACCTGTATTAACATAGACAGAGAATGGGCTATCAAATAGAATACAATGAATCTAAGGATTCCTAGAAGATTACCATCAGTGCATCCACTATCTCTATAGCTACTATTTTGAATATGCTAGGATGTGTCCCATTAGGTACAAGGGATTTATTGGTCTTTAGCCATTCACTTCCCTAGCACTTTTTCCTCGAGGGATACGAGAGTTGGGATAATTTGGGTGTCATTTTCAAGGTGACAACTTATAACTGGTGTAGTGCTGCAGGGATCAGCGCTAGGGCCACAATTATTTACAAAATATATTAATGACTTGGAAAATAAATGTACTATCACCAAGTTTGTGGATGATATAAAAATAGATGGGAAGGCAAGTGATGAGGATGACATATAGAGTCAGCACAAGGCTATAGATAGTTTAAAAAAAGAGGTAAAACTTGGCAGGTGGAATATGATGTGGGAAAATGTGAGGTTATGCACTTTGGCAGGAAGCAGAGAGGAGAGCTAAATATTGTTTAAATGGACAAAGACTGCAGAAAGCTACAATAAAGGGGGGCAAGGGAGTCCTTCATAAATGACAAAAAGCTAGCAAATAAGTTCAGCAGATAATAGGGAAGGCAAATGGAATATTAGCCTTTATTTCAAAGTGAATGAAGTAAAATAATAGGGAAGTCTTGCTCCATCTATCCAAGGCACTAGTCAGTCCACAGCTGGAATATTGTGAACAGTTTTGTGGATGCAGAGATGCTTCAGTGTAATTTGGACAAGTTTAGTAAGTGGAAAAATGCATGGCAGATGAAATCTAATGTGGATAAATGTACAAAGAGAACAAAGATAATACAACACTGGAACAGGTTGTTCAGCTCACCAAGCAGTGCTGACACATGTCATCTTTCTCAGCTAAAAACTTTTTCCTCCACATGATCCATGTCCTTCTGTTCCCTGTCTATATATTTATCTGTCAAGATGCCTCTTAAATGTTGCTATTATATCTGCCTCCACTGCCTTCTCTGGCAGTACATTCCAGGCACTTACAAAACTATGTGAAAAAGACATGCCTTTCGCATCTCCTTTAAACTTACCCTGTTTTATCATAAACCTATGTCCCTGGTAGTTGACATTTACACACTGGGAAAACACTCCAACAATCCATTCTACCCATGCCTCTTAAAATTTTGTGAACTCCTATCAGGTAACCACTCAGCTTTCAACGTTCCAGTGAAAACAAACTAACTTTGTCCAATCTCTCCTCATTGCTAATACTCTCCAAACCAGCAACAGCCTGGTTAACCTTTTTTGTGACCACTCCAAGCCTCTACATCCTTCTGGTAGTGTGGCAACCAGAACTGTATGCAATATTCCAAAAGTGGCCAACTGAAAGCTTTGTAAGATTCTTCATGTTGGCAGCAAAAACAGGAAGGCAGATTATTATCTGAATGGTGACAAGTTGGGGAAGAGAAGTTGCAAATGAGGCCTGGGTGTCCTTGTACATCAGTCACTGAAAGTAAGCATGCAGATGCACAAGCTGGTGAAGAAGGCAACTGGCATGTTGGCCTTCATGTGAGAGGATTCGAGTACCGAAGCAGGAATATTGTGCTGCAGTTGTACAGGGCCTTGGTGAGACCACACCTGGGGTATTGTGTGCAGTTTTGGTCTCCTTATCAGAAGAAGGATGTTCAGTTTATGGGGGGGGCTACCACTAAATTTTACCAGACTGATTCCTGGGATGGCAGAACTGAGGTATGAAGATAGGTTAGGTCTATATTCACTGCAATTTTGAAAACTTCAGGCTTAAGTTTTGCTATACACATTTCTGTGTTTTGTTTTTCTATAGTTCTAGTATTGAAAGGGAAAATGGAAAGAGGGAAGAAGGAGGTGAAAGGGTGCAGTCAGTGAAGATGAGAGCTTTTTAATAATAAAACCTTGCTGTGTTGTCCTTTTGCTTGCAGATAGCACTCAGACAAAGTGACAGCCTGGCTAGCTGCTGGATGAAAAAACCTGCGACAGAAGACTGGGGCTGGGGAACCACTGGCAATGTGTCCTGACAACTGGGAATAGCAAACACTGCATATTGATGCATAGGAGCAGATCCAGAGAGAAAAATAAAACTATTGCAGGAGGCCAGGGATCTGCGCCCAGCAAAGTTCAGGGAGAGATTGATTGTCCCAGAAAAGGAGGAGCTGAAGATTGGTCTGGTGAGTAGACAGGGAGAGAAAAGCTGACATATCTGAAGAAAGAATAGTTGGAGATCAGGGAGGCAAGGAATTAGACTATTATTTAACTGGAGATGTGTAAGATGTTCCAGATTACTGACTGGTGGAGATGGGACAAGGTTTGAAGTTGTGCTGGAAAGACAGAAAGAGACCGTGATCAACAGTGGTTGAGAAGTTGGGCCAGTGCTCCTAGAATTCCTGGTCTTAAGGATTGCTATAAAATGCAATCTCTTATCCCTTTAGAATCATAGAAAGGTAATGGCATAGAAAGAGGCTATCCAACCCATCACTTCTGAGTGGCTGAATAAACTAGCCTCCCATTTTAATCTCACTGTCCAGCATCTGGTGCATACCTTTACAGGTTACAGCATTTCAAGTGAAGATCCAAGTTCCTTTCAAATGATAGAAGGTTTCTACCTCAACTGTCAAACTAGGAAGCAAATTCCAGGCACTCAGGGCACCCTCTGGGTAAAAAATGCCTTCCCTCAGGTCACTTCCAATTCTTTTGCCAAACACATTAAATCTATATCTCCAGGTAATTGGGCCACTTGGTCTTACTATTCCCTTTCCCCCTCTTACCAAAGATTTTCAACCCTAGAAAATCCTTATGGGTATTGTTCACTTTTAAATTGTACTCCCGATTGCACTGTAAGAGATCAATATATGGACGTTAATGATAGCTATTTTCAATGGAATTAAGAATTGGTTCTTTTAGAATGCATTTACCTTACCACTAACACACAAACCAGAGGGAGCCTCCCTGCTGTATTTACAAAATACATTTAAAATTATTCAAATATTTACAACATGCAGTGAGTAGAAGCCATCAATATCGGATGGTCTCCAAGAAATTCAATGGGGAACTCAAGAGAAACTTTTTGATCCAAAGAGCGGTGAGAATGTCAAAGTTTGTGACAAAAGGAGTTACCAAAACAAAAACAAACATCAATTTTAAGACAAACACATGAGGGAGAAGGGAATAGATGGTTGGGATATGTTTAGAGGAGGAAATATTTAAAAAAAGTCTCAAGTGGAGCTTACAAACTGACCAAAGACCAGTTGGGCCTAATGGCTGATTTCTGTGCCATACATCCTCTGTGGCCTGTCTGTCAAGATTGTATCTTTTTATTTTACTGTATTTTTGATTCAAAAGGGAAAGGGCCTGTTTTAAGACCTAGAATTAAGGAAGGAATGACTGCAGTTTTTTTTTAAAGCACATTATTGAAACTTATTGTAATTTGCGTTTACACTGCTACTTTGTTCAAACAGTGGGGAGACTGGTTCTGATTTGGTCAGCAACAAGTGACTGATTAGCTTATGGAGTTGTGACCAGTTGTGGATGACAAGATCCATCAGCCTGACAACTATCTGATTGGCTGCAGGAAAATTGAACAGCTTGTGAGTTTGAACAATATTGCAGAAGCCTTCAAACTTCTGCGAAGGCAGATCGTGTGAGTTTCTCTTCAGTAAAATACCAAAAACCTAAATAAAGCCAGGTTAATGTCCCTCTCCAACTGCTGTAAGCTGCGGCCTTTACTTAGTAACTGAGTAATTTGAATTTAATGTCTCAATTGCCAGTACCTTTAGTAGAAAGGTGAAAAAAACATGGAAAGATAAAAGAACAGCAAGTTCTGGCAAGCAAAAGGATAATTTCAGCAAATCGTGTGGACTGAAACAATTGAGCTGCCTTTCCTGTTTTTTTACCCACTCCACCATAACACCAAAGTTTTTTTTTGTCTGTATGTGTGTACAGGGGAGTTTTATAAGGGGCTTTGAGTTTTAATTAGTCGGGTTATAGTCGACAGTGGCTAGAATCAGTTCAATTGTAATAAATAGTAGTTCTTGCTATGTGCAGCAACCTGGACTGTGTTTTCTGTTAGTTGAGTCTGACAGGTGAGTTGGGGTAACAAGATGTGGAGTTGGATGAACACAGCAGGCCAGGCAACATCAGAGGAGCAGGAAAGCTGACGTTTCGGGTCTGGACCCTTCTTCAGAAATGGGGGAGGGGAAGGGGGCTTTGAAATAAATAGAGAGAGGGGGAGGCAGTGATAGAAGGTGGATAGTGAAGCAGATAGGTGGAGAGAAGCTGGACAGGTCAAGGAGGCGGGGATGAAGCCAGTAAAGGTGAGTGTAGGTAGGGAGTTGGGATGGTGGTTGGTCAGTGAGGAGGGAGAGGCGGGTAGGTGGGAGGGAGGACGGACCGGTCAAGGAGGCAGGGATGACGGGACGGGTGCTGGTCTTGGGATGAGGTCAAGGGTGGGGAGATTTTGAAGCTCATAAAGTCCACATTGAGACCATTGGGTTGTAGGGTTCCAAAGCAGAATATAAGGTGCTGTTCCTCCAGTTTCCAGGTGACATCGTTGTGACACTGGAGGAGGCCCAGGATGGACATGTCGTTCAGGGAGTGGGATGGGGAGTTGAAGTGGTTTGCAACTGGGAGGTGCTGTCATTTGTCGCGAACCGAGCGTAGGTGCTCCACAAAGCAGCCTCCGAGCCTCCGCTTGGTCTCCCCGATGTAGAGGAGGCCACATCGGGAACAGCGGACACAATAGACCGCATTAGCGATGTGCATGGGTAAATTTGGGACTTTTGGGCAAAACCTTTGAACATTTGATGACTCTGTGAATGGTGAGTTTTAATATCCAGAGTGCTAGCCTTGTGCAATTTAACATGTGTTATATCCCAAACACATAGCAACCAGAAGAAATTGCTATCATCCTTTTCTTAAAAAGTGACTTAAATGAAAGCATAGTTGGAGGATACTGACTGGTAGTGAAAACGCATGTTTTGAGAATGGAAGATAAAAAGTGAAAAATGAAGAGCACAACATCAGAAATTAGTATTAATCATTTAAAAAATCATTTTAAATTTGTAAGTTAGATGTAGAAAGTCCTGTATTGACATGTGTAAAAATGAGAGATTCAATGAGTGGCAGGGGATGGGTTAGTTCAGTTGACTGGATGGTCAGTTAGTGATGCCAATAGCATGGGTTCAGTTCTTGCACTGGCTGAATTTGCCACAAAGGACACTCCTTCTCAACCTCTCACCTTGCCCGAGGCTTGGTGACCCTCAGGTTAGACCACCACCAGTCCTCTCTCTCTGTCTTTTTAATGAGGGAGCAGCCCTATAGTTTAGTAAGAATATGGTGACTTTACCTTCATACTAAGAGAATAAGCCTGATATCTGAGTATCTATTTGCTAAAACTGGAGGTTCAAGGTCCAGTTAAACAAAATGTTGAATTTATCATTTTCATCTCTGTTATTTGAGCAGAAATTACGTTTGTATATTTTTAAAATGTAGCTGTTATCATGTGACGTAGGTGCCATTACCTGCAAAGAAGGTTGATGGGAGAGAGGAACACTAGCCAAAGTATAACTCATACAAAGAAATCTAGCCAGGTGAAGAGTGAAATAAGAGGAGAAAGTTCATAAGTGGTCCAACATCTCAAATAGCTAGCTCACTGACAGAGAGCTGAAGTTTCAGATGTCTGTCAATCACTGAGGGTAGTTCTGGGCATGAGATTGTGGCACTGATGGGGATAGCCTGTCATGCTGATGAACAGGGAAATGTTTCAAACTGTGTGAGATCCTACAGGACTTGTGTTTGCAGCAAAAAAAAGTCTGACAGGAATGAGTTGAAACAGTGCATTACCTTTGCCACATTGGAATAACCTCACTGATTGTGTATATTGCCACACAAAGAGCTTAATTTTCAAAATCAGACCTAATAATCACCACTTCAGTTGATGGGAGGTCATCATGAGGTCACATACTTTGGTGGTAAGTCAGACTGCGGTCAGGGATTTAAGAATTTATAGGCAAGAACTGTTCAGCACAACCTTTGTTTGAAGTTAGATGACCATAGTTTCGAAAAGCACCTATTTATTTACTTAGGCTAATATTTGTTCTTTGTCAGACAACATTTAAAAATTGAATCAGATTCTCATATCTATTTACAAGATGACAATCTCTTCAGTTTTAAAGTGTCTACATTGGTCAAGTTTGGTTCTAAACATCATTTGTGTGCGGGCCCTAAATTACAAAGCTGCTTATTCTAAGTGTGAAAATCTGAAAACTCATTCCTCATTAAAGTACAATAGGATTACACAGAGCATCTGCATCGTGCATCAGCTATTGCTAAATGATAACACGCTTTCCTTTGATCTGAAAGGTTCTAAGTAACAGAACATTCCAGGCTTTGAGCACAAATAAATAAGTGAGCTGGTATTTCTGAGTAGGGAGTGCTGCAATATTAGCACTGCAGTCCTTTGGATGAGACATTGCTCTATCCTCCCAACTAGTTAAGTGATCTTCTGGCATAGTTTCAACAAAGAGCAGGGGAGTTGTTCCTGGTGCGGCAGGCAATGTTCATCCCTCAATCAATGCCACAAAAGCAAATTATCTGGTCACTATTACATTGCTGTTTGTGGAAAGTTGTTCAGAACAAATTGACTATTCTATTTCCTACATTATAATGATGACTAGACTTCAAAAGTACTTTGTAGAAAAGTTGTGAAATAATGATCGATAGTTTGAAAAAGCGCTATGTGAATGCAAGCCTGATTTTTATTTCTCTGTCACTGCCCTTCCTGCCAATGCACTGGCACAGAAAGTCAGCACAGCTAACGTCTCCCCTCCCATTCCTGTTCTCCACTTCCCCCACTGTCCCCCTCACCTTCCTACTTGCCTGACCTATTGCAGCCTCAATTTCCACACTGTGTCCACCTCTCCTGCTACTTTGTTTCCTGTCCCCATTTGAGAAACTCTGACATTAAACACTAGCTAGTCATGTTGCAACAGTTAAATTAGAATATTTTATATTAGTCAAACATTTTATTGAACCGTGTACTGTTTGAAGAGCTGTATGCCAAATCTGTTTTTGCTTAAAAGTTACAGTTGCATGAAGTATCTACACATTTTAAAGAGTGGATAATATTGCTGGATTGATTATCTTATTGTCTCTAGCAAGGCTGTTTTTCAGAATGCATAGTGTCGCCTCCTACAAGGATATTACAAAGCTTCTGGTGGAAAGCAGTGATCTCACCGCTTGTGCATTGACTGTGCCTCCTGTAGTTGTTGTAGTAGTATCAAAGCCAGCCTTGTTATTTACTGCTAAAAGTGATGCTTCCACTGCACACCAACAGACACTCAGGTCGATTAGGACTTTATATGACAGTGTAAGGTGAGTAGTAGCCCTGTCCTATGGATGGAAAATGTGCCGCACCATGCCGTGCTTTTCGATTTATTCAATGAATGGCTAGTGATTTCTTTGAGTTTTGGTTAGGGTTAGGAATTTCCAAACACTTATGACATGGAACCCACGATAAGCTCAGTGGTTAGTGCCTTAACTCTGGACTGCTAAATCAGGATGACAATGCCAGCTATTTGACTAAAATCGATCAACTATTAGAAGATCCTGATATAAATACCTACATGAATGCAAAATGAAGCACAATGGTGTTAAATCTATTTCTTTGCCGCATGCCAAATCTGCCTTGGTTTTTTGGGGCAGATAAATCAGCTTAGGTTCCAAAATCAGGAATGATTAATTGATATTGTTGTATATTATTGTTTATATTGTTTATTCTGAGTCAGCTTGTAAGCTCTGAACTCATGATGACAAATGATTTTGTTAGTGAACTTTCCAAATTACGATTAACAACTTGTAACCGAATGCGCGGACCTGCCTGATTCAGGAAACTTCGAAAGACTCCAGGGGTTAACAGATACCCTCTGTGCCCTGCACTAATCAAGTGCAGGTCTGCTCTCACCAAATATAGCATTTTGTAAACAAACATAACCAGGGCATTATTGGAATGACAAACTTCCTTTAAACATTTCCTTGCGTTTTGCTCAAGGGTTTCCGTTTGAGCTTTGTTCTATAGTGTTAGTTCTACTGGAATGCTAAGGCTACTGAACTTTAACCTATTGAGGGCACAAGATGTAGAATCGTTTGAAGGGAGATCTGCAGGCAGGAAAAACCGCTGCCATGTGTGCTTGTTATTTCCGATATATGATTCAATGATGGACTTTAAGGACTTGGAAAAAATTGATTGAAATTTTTTCAGACTTTGTTTATTTTGTGTGTCCAGTATTCTTGAATGATTGACTTGTGGAAAGAGCGTGCATTTTTCTGTTGTAAAAGACATGGACTTGATCAGGTTTGGGTTTCTTGCACTGATACATAATGGCCAGAAGTCAGGAGCTATCAGGTTTAGTATACATCTGAGTGACTGTCCCTCATTAGCCTTGATTTTTATTCCAGGTCAAAGTCCAGAGTGCAGCCTGAGTGGAGGCAAACAGCAAATCCCTGATCTCCCACAGTCAGAGGCCTCGGGAGTTTAGATCTTTGTTCTTATTCAATGTTCCGAACACTCCTGGTTCTTCCAACCCAAGACATATCTAAAGTTAAACTGTACAGTTTCTATACCTCTGTCTTCCTGCATTGTCCTGACAATAGACATCACTGCCAGCTCAGTCCAAATGATGTTGAACATTAAAAAAAAATGTCTTATCTAACTATTGCAGATACGCTTTGAGCCTCAGGTTCCTGTTATGCTACTCTATTGTAGGCCTCAATGCAAGCAAGAACCAATGTACCTGAGATAGTAGGAACTGCAGATGCTGGAGAATCCGAGATAACAAGGTGTAGAGCTGGATGAACACAGCAGGCCAAGCAGCATCAGAGGAGCAGGAAGGCTGACGTTTCGGTCCTAGACCCTTCTTCATTCATTTCTGGAATTAATCTAGTGAGCCTTTTCTGAGCTGCCATCCAATACAATTATATCCTTCCTCAAATAAGGGGACCGAAACTATATGCAGTACTCCAGATGAGGTCTCACCAATGTCTTGTACAGTTGCAACAAAATTTCCCTACTTTTATACTCCATTCCTTTAGCAATGAATGTTAAAATTCCATTTGTCCTCCTCCTTATCCTCCATAAAATGCTCTGAAATTGACACTTAGCCAGTTTTTGGTAAACTTCAGCCCATCGTAACTTTAACATTGTGATATATCAACATCCACTTTTATTTATATTATACCCTTAACATAGTATGTCATCCT
>NC_063352.1:2869082-2881297 GCF_021869965.1 Rhincodon typus | reverse complement strand
AACCACCACCCTCTGTCTTCTTACAGCTAGCCAATTTCTGATCCAAATCACTAAATCACCCTCAATCCCATGCCTCCGTATTTTCTGCAATAGCCTACCGTGGGGAATCTTATCAAATGCTTTACTGAAATCCAAATACATCACATCAACTGCTTTACCCTCATCTACCTGTTTGGTCACCTTCTCAAAGAACTCAATAAGGTTTGTGAGGCACGACCTACCCTTCACAAAACCATGTTGACTATCCCTAATCAAATTATTCTTTTCTGGATGATTATAAATCCTATCTGTTATAATCCTTTCCAACACTTTACCCACAACCGAAGTAAGGCTCACTGGTCTATAATTACCAGGATTGTCCCTACTCCCCTTCTTGAACAAGGGGACAACATTTGCTTTTCTCCAGTTTTCTGGCACTATTCCTGTAGACAATGACAACATAAAGATCAAAGCCAAAGGCTCTGCAATCTCCTCTCTAGCTTCCCAGAGAATCCGAGGATAAATCCCATCCGGCCCAGGGGACTTATCTATTTTCACACCTTCCAGAATTGCTAACACCTCCTCCTTATGAACCTCAATCCCGTCTAGTCTAATAGCCTGTATCTGAGTATTCTCCTCGACGACATTGTCTTTTTCCTGTCTGAATACTGACGAAAAATATTCATTTAGCGCCTCTCCTATCTCTTCGGACTCCACGCACAACTTCCCACTACTGTCTTTGACTGGCCCTAATCTTACTCTAGTCATTCTTTTATTCCTGACATACCTAGAAAGCTTTAGGGTTTTCCTTGATCCTACCTGCTAAAGACTTCTCATGTCCCCTCCTGGCTCTTCTTAGCTCTCTCTTTAGGTCCTTCCTGGCTAACTTGTAACTCTCAAGCGACCTAACTGAGCCTTCACGCCTCATCTCTACATAAGTTTCCTTCTTCCTCTTGACAAGAGATTCAACTTCTTTAGTAAACTACAGTTCCCTCATTCGACCACTTCCTCCCTGCCTGACAGGTACATACTTCTCAAGGACACGCAGTAGCTGTTCCTTGAACAAGCTCCACATTTCAATTGTGCCCAGCCCCTGCAGTTTCCTTCTCCATCCTATGCATCCTAAATCTTGCCTAATCGCCTCATAATTGCCTTTCCCCCAGCTATAACTCTTGCCCTGCGGTATATACCTATCCTTTTCCATCGCTAAAGTAAATGTAACCGAATTGTGGTCACTATCACCAAAGTGCTCACCTACCTCCAAATCTAACACCTGGCCTGGTTCATTACCCAGTACCAAATCCAATGTGGCCTCACCTCTTGTTGGCCTATCTACATACTGTGTCAGGAAATCCTCCTGCACACATTGGACAAAAACTGACCCATCTAAAGTACTTGAACTATAGCATTTCCAGTCAATATTTGGAAAGTTAAAGTCCCCCATAACAACTACCCTGTTACTTTCACTCCTTTCCAGAATCATCTTTGCAATCCTTTCCTCTACATCTCTGGAACTTTTCGGAGGCCTATAGAAAACTCCCAACAGGGTGACTTCTCCTTTCCTGTTTCTAACCTCAGCCCATACTACCTCAGTAGACGAGTCCCCATCAAACGTCCTTTCTGCCACCGTAATACTGTCCTTGACTAACAATGCCACACCTCCCCCTCTTTTACCACCTTCCCTGATCTTACTGAAACATCTAAACCCCGGAACCTGCAACAACCATTCCTGTCCCTGCTCTATCCATGTCTCCGAAATGGCCACAATATCAAAGTCCCAGGTACCAACCCATGCTGCAAGTTCATCCACCTAATTCCGGATGCTCCTAGCATTGAAGTAGACACACTTCAAACCACCTTCCTGCCTGCCGGTACACTCCTGTGACCTTGAAACCTTATTCGTGACCTCACTACTCTCAACCTCCTGTATACTGGACCTACAATTCAGGTTCCCATCCCCCTGCTGAATTAGTTTAAACCCTCCCGAAGAGCATTAGCAAATTTCCCCCCCAGGATATTGGTACCCCTCTGGTTCAGGTGTAGACCATCCCGTTTGTAGAGGTCCCACCTACCCCAAAATGAGTCCCAATTATCCAGGTATCTGAATCCCTCCCTCCTGCACCATCCCTGTAGCCACGTGTTCAACTGCTCTCTCTCCCTATTCCTCGCCTCGCTAGCACGTGGCACGGGTAACAAACCAGAGATAACAACTCTGTTTGTTCTAGCTCTAAGCTTCCACCCTAGCTCCTTGAATTTCTGCCTTACATCCCCATCCCTTTTCCTACCTATGTCGTTGGTGCCTATGTGGACCACGACTTGGGGCTGCTCCCCTTCCCCCTTAAGGATCCCGAAAACACAATCCGAGACATCACGGACCCTGGCACCTGAGAGGTAACACATCAACCGTGAGTCTCTCTCATTCCCACAGAATCTCCTATCTGTCCCCCTAACTATGGAGTCCCCAATGACTAATGCTCTCCTCCTCTCCCCCCTTCCCTTCTGAGCAACAGGGACAGACTCTGTGCCAGAGACCTGTACCCAAGGCTTACCCCTGGTAAGTCGTCTCCCCCAACAGTATCCAAAACGGCATACTTGTTATTTAGGGGAACGGCCACAGGGGATCCCTGCACTGTCTGCCTGTTCCCTTTCCGTCCCCTGACTGTAACCCATCTACCTTTTTCCTGTACCTGAGGTGTGACTACTTCCCTGTAACTCCTCTCAATTACCCCCTCAGCCTCCCAAATGATCCGAAATTCATCCAGCTCCAGCTCCAGCTCCAGTTCCCTAACCCGGTTTCCGAGGAGCTGGAGTTGGGTGCACTTCCCGCAGATGAAGTCAGTGGGGACACTAGTGGTGACCCTTACCTCCCACATTCTACAGGAGGAGCATGCAACTGCCCTAACATCCATTCCCACTGTTCTGAATTCCCAAACAGACTCTTGAAAAAAAAAACTAGTAACCTTACCAAATCGGCGCTCAGAACCCTTTTTTTGGTTAGAGGAGGAGGATGGGTGGGAGACACTACCTAGGTCGTGTTTCGGGTAAAACAACCAGCCAAAGATATTACCTCACAGAGAAACAGAGTTAATGTTTCGAGCCCAAAATGACTCTTTCTTGCAATTGAAAGGTGTTGGAAAATGGTGCTTTTATGTTGTAGACAGAGGGGGGATGAGGAACAAGTGGAACTAATGGTGACTATTCCCAGAGCAGAGCACAAAGACAGTCCTAATGGTGGTAAAGGACAGATAGAGATGTAAACAGGAATAAATGCTGTCTTGTATAGAAAGGATCGGTACATCATTGCATCTTTCTTATTGGGAAAGGAATCAGGCTCATGGAAAAAGACAACGGCTGCTGCATTCCCATGGCAACACCCTGACCAGTCAAATTCTACTTCCCTTGTTTGAGAACTACAATTGACAGTTAAAAACCAAAGAAATGCAGATGCTGGAAATCAAAGACAAAAGTAAAAAAACTCAACAATTCTGAGGAAAGGTCATGCGACCCGAAACATTAACTCTGATTTCTCTCTAAAGATGCTGCCAGGCCTGCTGAACTTTTCTAGCAATCTAGTTTTTGTTTAAGATTGACAGTTCACTGCTTTTGCTGCATCTCTCTGTGACAACAAAGGTCCAACCAATCAGCACCCTCTTCCATGTTGTATCAACCAATATTCCTTTACTAAGTCTGGTTTCTTGCCTCCTGTTAGCAATGCTTAAGCTCTCAGTTTGTGCGAATAACCTCCAGAGTCGGTAGACAAACAGGAGGCTGGAAGAACACAGCAAACAAGGCAGCATTTGGAGGAAAGGAGCAGGCAATGTTTCGGGTATAACCCTTCTTCAACTCTTTGGGAGTTGATTTGAAATGCATCTGCTTTGTTAGTGACTGCCTCAAAAAAATACTATTCAATTGATTAGACATGGCTTATCCTTCACGCATTCACCTGGCTCTTCATGTTCAACTGGAGCTTATCCAAACACTCAGTCATTAGAGATAGATGTTAATGTGCGAATATTATCATTTTCCTGCTAACATCTTCCTTATGAATGATTAAACAATCAGAGACAGTAAATTAGTAATTTACAATCTGTGAATTCATATATGGTAACATTTCAAAAAAACATTATTTTGATACATGGCAGTAATTGAAAATGCAATTCTGTCTGGCTGGTTGACATGTAAACAGCATGCAAATTATTCTTGATCTCTCAAAGAATCTTTAATTGAATTAGTCTGGGGAAAGAGCTGCTGGTGGATCAGCTCAGATCACTGAGTGCAGGTGCCAATGTAAATTGCCAGGAAGCCCTTCACTCTCTCAGAGCTAAAAGCCTGCAGCTGCTGAAAATCAGAAACAAAAGCAGAAAGGGCAAGCAGGATTGATACAAACCCAAGGTACTGCAGCTCCACCAACTGGCACGAGGAAGAAATCAGCTTCCAAAAACAGGAGGTTAAAGTGGAAATGCAATTATTAACACAGGTATCCCTCACTTATAACAACCTTGTTACTGATACTGTTGTGTACCCCTCGAGATACAGTGGACAATCCAAACACCTGTAACCGATTTTATTTTTAAAAAGACAGGAAATCTCACCGAGTTAATGCCTCTCCTAATTATTGGAAATTGCACCCAGCACAAAGTCATTGTAGCTTGAGCACGGTACGAATCGCTGATTAAAAGTGCCTGATGACACAACTTTGCCAGACATCGTTTTAAATCAGTAAATTGAACTGCAAGAAACAGATCATATGCTCAATGTGTTATACACAGCACAGATTTAATTCACTCCAAATGCATATTGTTAGCACTATTTAACCAACATAGGCAAATGTCAGTGATAAGCATAGACAGTGTAATTGGGTCAGAGATAGTAGGAACTGCAGATGCTGGAGAATCCGAGACAACAAGGTGCAGGGCTGGATGAACACAGCAGGCCAAGCAGCATCATAGGAGCAGAGAGGCCGACGTTTCGGGCCTAGACCCTTCATCAGAAAAGTGTAATTGGGTATTGGGTTATCATTCACCTTGTGCTGTCAAAAGTGGAGAATGCACAGTGCAATAATATTATAAATATCAGTGCAAAGATGCATTATAATGTGGAAATGTCTAAATATATGTCTACTACAGGCTTACATAGTACATGGAAATCTGAAACAAAAACAGAAATTTCCTGAAATGTTAACTCTGATTTCGCTCAACAGTTGCTGCCAGACCTGCTGAGCTTTTCCAGCAACTAATGCAATTTAAGTCTAGTGTGAGACTTAGTCACACGAGTGTAATATGAGGTGTGTGATTTATATATGATTTAATACCATTTACTTGGATTTTTTTGAATTTTGAACTTATAATGTGGGTTTTCTATGTTTAATGGTTGACATACATATTTCCATAGCCATGATGATATCTTTTAAAACAGTCTGAGAGGGATCGTTTGTGTGGGCATTTGTTTACATTGGGAGAGTTGTTAAAAAAAATTAAATAAGTAGTGTACTTTATTAGGCTTTCAGATAGAAGATTCCAGAATTTTTATGGGGTTAGGGGAGACACCTAAACTTGGAAGAAAAGGGTTTCAGTTTGGAATTTTACAGAAGTTGTGGTAGAGATGGAGGTTGAGATAGAAGTTACCACAATGTAACGAGTGTAGTTTAAAAGCTCAAAACCAGTAGTGCTTAGTTACAACTTTGAAGCAGTTATTTGAAGATGACAAAGCCTAAGCTCAGTTGGATGAAGGTTTCTAGGAAGCAACTATCAGATTCTTAAGATGGGAAATTGAAGCCATGGTAAAATTAAACCCTCTCTGGTATTTGTACTGTAAAGGGGTGGGGGGTGGTTGGAGAATATTGGGATTGTATTTTAACATGTGCTTTGAAATTTGTGCTATATGTTAGTATTCTGGTTTATTCTAGTTTATCTTCATTTCTTTTGTTTAATAAATGTTAAACAAGAATCTGGAACTTAATGAAATGGGACTGTCAGAGAATGCAGCAGAATATAGATAGATTGGAGAGTTGGGCGGAGAAATGGCAGATAGAATTCAATCCAGGCAAATGCAAGGTGATGCATTTTGGAAGATCCAATTCAAGAGCGAACTATATGGTAAATGGAAAAGCCCTGGGGAAAATTTATACACAGAGAGATCTGGGTGTTCAGGTCCATTGTACCCTGAAGGTGGTAACGCAGGTTGATAGAGTGGTCAAGAAGGCATACGGCATGCTTTCATTCATCGGACGGGCTATTGAGTACAAGAGTTGGCAGGTCATGTTACAGTTGTATAGGACTTTGGTTCAACCACATTTGGAATACTGCATACAGTTCTGGTCGCCACATTACCAAAAGGATGTGGATGCTTTGGAGAGGGTGCAGAGGAGGTTCACCAGGATGTCGCCTGGTATGGGAGGGCGCTAGCTATGAAGAGAGGTTGAGTAGATTAGAATTATTTACATTAGAAAGACGGAGGTTGAGGGGGGACCTGATTGAGGTCTACAAAATCATGAGGGGTATATACAGGGTGGATAGCAAGAAGCTTTTTCCCAGAGTGGGGGACTCAATTACTAGGGGTCACGATTTCAAGGTGAGAGGGGAAAAGTTTAAGGGAGATATGCGTGGAAAATTCTTTATGCAGAGGGTAGTGGGTGCCTGGAACACATTGCCAGTGGAGATGGTAGAGGCGGGCACGAGAGCGTCATTTAAGATGTATCTAGACAGATACATGAATGGGTAGGGAGCAGAGGGATACAGATCCTTGGAAAATGGGCAACAGGTTTAGATAGAGGATCTGGATCGGCGCAGGCTTGGAGGGCCAAAGGGCCTCTTCCTGTGCTGTAATTTTCTTCGTTCTTTGTTCTTTGTTCTTTGCAGCATAGAATGATTCTGTGTCAATGAAAGAGCTCTTATTAAATACAAAAATACAAAATATGATCTATCAAACCAGATTTCAGTCTTGTCTGGTAACTATATCATAAATTTAGCACAGACCTAGTAACAAGTGAAATCTAAACAGGGTTTCCTAACAATATAATATAATTAAAAGTTGTTAGTATATTGATATTCAATTGCAATATGTGACTTGTTAATGAATAGCAAAAAACAGTTGTGACTTTCCCACAAGCAATATGTGAAAATTAACACTATTTCTGCATTTAATGTGGGTGCACACAGATACCATTGTAAATTGACTTGTGTATGTTTACTCATAGTGGGTTAATTGGTCAGGTGATATTTATTGAATGGTTGGAGCTTCTCACTGTATACTTCAAGGGATGATATAATTTGAGCTTTGTATTGTCACCTTCTCACAGGGTTCATGACTATCATGCAATGACTAACACGGGAACAACATTGAGTTTGTGAGGCGTTGGGCTTGGCCTTCTAAGCCTGCTACTGCTGGCCTTTCCCCACCCTGTCCTTCCCTGAAGTTCCCTTCTTCCTTCACTGCATCCCCACCCCTCACCCAATTAATTGAGCCCAATGTCATGCGGAACTCACTGGATATCACATCCATACCCCGCTCCAATTCAAACTCTACCCTGGTAAGCAGAGTCCATCAGACCATACGACACAGGAACAGGAGGAAGCCATTCAACACTTGAGTCTACTCTGTCATTCAATAGGATCATGGCTGATCCAACATTCCTCATGTCCACTTTCCTGTATTTTCCCCCATAACCCTTCATTCCCCGACTGATCAAGAATCTATTTCAGCCTTAACTATACACAAGGACTCTGCCCCCACTGCTCTCTGTGGCGAGGAGTTCCAAAGACTCACAACCCTTTGAGAGAAGAAATTCCTCCTCATCTCTGTCTTAAATTGGTGCCCCTTTATTCTACAGTGCCTCTGGTCCTAGACTCTCCCATGAGGGGAAACATCCTCTCAGCATTTACCCTGTCATGTCTCTTCAGTATTCAACATGTTTCAATCAGATCACCTCTCCTTGTTCTAAACCCCAGTGAGTACAGTCCCAACCTGTTTAGCCTTTGCTCATAAGTCAATCCCTCCCATAGCTGGAATCATCCTAATGAACCTTTTCTGAACTGCCTCCAATGAAATGATATCTTTCTTTAAATAAGGGGAACCAAAACTGCTCACAGAGTTGAAGAGGTTCTGCAGGTGTGTGCCATTTTTGGTGAAGACTGTGCCTGTGGAACCCAGGATTGGTGTTGTGCTATTGTTAGAGGGAGATCAAACTGAATCCAAGATGAAGATACGGTGAAGTTTCCTCACAGTACTCTGGTTTACTCTCATAGTCCAAAGATATGCAGGTTAGATGGATTGGCCTTGCTAAATTGCCTTGTAGTATTCAGGGAAATGCAGGTGAGGTGGATTAGCCATGGGAAATGAAGTGCTACAGTGATAGAGGGCTAGGTTTGGGTAAGATACTGTTCGGAGGTTTGGTGCAGTCTCGATGGACCAAATGGCCTCTTTCTGCTTTGTAGGGATTCTATGATTCAACGTAGCTCTTCATGAGGCTGTTTCGATGGGCTGTGTGACTGAGATTGATGGCCAATACGCTGAGTGGGTGATTTATAAGATCTGTTAACTCTATCTGACAAGTAATGTGTCATTTATCAGTAATAATCATCTTCAATTTGACTGATTTTTCTTCTGAATTTTAAAGCACTGGAGGTTAGCTAAGATAATATGAACGTTTGATTTCTTTGACTTTTTAACACTAAAAATTCTTCTGTTTATACCTTGTCATTTTCTGCCTTTATTCCCTTCAGTAAATAACCTGAATTTCGGATGTTTTCTTCTTTTCAAAGAAGGTCGCGACCAAAAATTGTAGCAAAGCCCAGTCACCAAGGACCTGCCCCAAGCTAAACCTGTACGTCATCAAAGGGTTTGCTTGTAATCTCACAGAAAGTGATGGCAAACTGTGGAGAAATGCCAGGGTAGGATCTGAAATCAGTGAGGTATCACACAGATCGCCACTGATAATGTTCTGAAATCGTGCAACAACAATTAACCAATTGGGTCATGTGTGCTATTCCATAATTCCAGCACGGTAGCTCAGTGGTTAGCACTGCTGCCTCATAGCGTCAGGGACCCGTGTTCAATTCCACCCTCGGGCGTCTGTCTGTGTGGAGTTTGCACATTCTCCCCGTGTCTGCGTGGGTTTCCTCCGGTTTCCTCCCACATCCAAAGATGTGCAGGTTAGGTGAATTGGCCATGCTAAATTGCCTGTAGTGTCCAGGGATGTGTAGATTAGGTGGGTTATAGGGGGATGGATCTGGGTGGGATGCTCTGAGGTTCGGTGTGGACTTGTTGGGCCAAAGGGCCTGTTTCCACACTGTAGGGATTCTATGATAATGAAGAGTGAATTCCCTAATAAACTGTGAGCTCACAACAGATTAATTTTTTTAAGGAGATGGTAGGAACTGCCGATGCTGGAGAATCTGAGATAACAAGGTGTAGAGCTGGATGAACACAGCAGGCCAAGCAGCATCAGAGGAGCAGGAAAGCTGACGTTTCAGGTCTAGACCCTTCTTCAGAAATGGGGGAGGGTAAGGGGATTCTGAAATAAATAGAGAGAGAGGGGGAGGCGGATAGAAGATGGATAAAGGAGAAGATAGGTGGAGAGGAGACCGACAAGTCAAGGAGGCGGGGTTGGAGCCAGTAAAGGTGAGTTAGGGAGGGGATTTCACTTGATTGCACTATGCATGTTTCAAACCTTCTCTTTCTTAATTTAATAGGATTATGAACGTATCTACTTTGTCCATTCCCTTGTGAATTTATGTGCCCCGACCAAATCTCCCCTCAACCTTCTCTTCTGCAAGGAAAACAGTACCAACATCTCCAGTCTGTTTGTACAACTGAAGGTGAGAACATTCAAATCGATCACCATTATATAACAGAGGAAGTATTTACATTATTTAAAGTGCTCTTCATAGTCTTATGATATTACAGCCTACTTCACCATGAAATATTTTTGTAATTCTGTCACTGCTGCACTGGATGTAAAGAGTACCTGTGACAGATTGTTACAGTGTCGGGTTGACTTCCTAGCACTGGAATTATGCCATAGAACGTTAACACATAAGTAAATGTTTCACACATTCCTCACTTCCTCACTCTTCTATTTGAGCAGAAACATTCACATATTTGGAAATAGGAAGAGTTAAGAATTTACAAAGCCCCCCTAAAAATGGGCCGCTCAGCTCCTGACCTCATTGTAGCCTTGGTCCAAACATGAATAAAAGAGTTGAATTCCACAGGTGAGGTCAGATGAGAGTGACAGCCCTTGACATCAAGGCCATATTTAATTGAGCACGTTATCAAGGAGCCTTAGCAAAACTGGAGTCAATGGGAATCAATGAAATACTCTGTACTGGTTGGAGTCATACCTGACACATAGGAAGATGGTCGTGGTTGTCGGAGGTCAGCCATCTCAGCTTCAGGACATCTCTGTAGGAGTTCCTCAGGGTAGTGTCCTAGGACCAACCATTTTCATCAATGACCTTCCCTCCATCATAAGGTCAGAAGTGGGGATGTTCGCCGATGATTGCACGATGTTCAGCACCATTTGTGAATCCTCAGATACTGAAGCAGTCATGCTCAAATGCAACAAAATCTGGACAATAGCCAGGCTTGGGCTGATAAGTGGCAAGTAACATTCTCGCCACACAAATGCCAGGCAGTGACCATCTCTACCAGAAGAGAATCTAACCAACGCCTCTTGAAATTCAATGGCATTACCATCACTGAATCCCCTATTATCAACATCCTTGGGTTACCGGAAACTCAACTGGACTAGCCATATAAACACAGTAACTGCAATAGTCTGCTTTTACATTACTGCCCTGTTTTTAAAATCTTAAACTTCCGTGACGACTCTAGGAATAACAGGGCTTGATTTCCGGTGTGTTTCCAGTGAGGAGTAACAGTACCTACAGCAGGTGGACTACAGCGGTTCAAGAAGGCAGCTCACCCCCACCTTTCCAAGGGTAATCAGTGTCAGGGCAAGAAATACTGCAACTCCCACAATCCCCTCAATGAATAAAACAAAAGATCCTTTAAAGAATTTCAAAATGTACTTATTCAAATAAGGGGAATCAATGGCCTAATAGTATTATCACTAGACTGTTAATCTAGAGATCCAGGCAATGTTCTGGGGACCTGAGTTCGAATCCTGCCACAGCAGATGGTGGAATTTGAATCCAATAAAAATCTGGAATTAAGAGTCTAATGACGGCGCAGTGGTTTAGTGGTTAGCACTGCTGCTTCACAGCACCAGGGACCTGGGTTTGACTGGAGTTTGTACATTCTCCCCGTGTCTGCATGGGTTTCCTCCAGGTGCTCCAGTTTCCTCCCACAGTCCAAAGATGTCCAAGGTAGGTGGATTGACCATGCTAAATTATCCCACAGTGTTCAGGGATGTGCAGGTTAGGTGGATCAGCCATGGGAAATGAGGGTTACAGAGATAGGGTAGGGAGACTGGATATGGGTGCGATGTTCTTCAGAGGGTCGGTGTAACTTGATGGGCCAAATGGCCTGCTCCCACATTGTAAGGATTCTATGATGACCTTTGTCAATTGTTGCAAAAACCCATCTGGTTCACTAATGTCCTTTAGGGAAGGAAACTGCCATCCTTACCCAATCTGGCCAACATGTGACTCCAGACCCACAGCAAGGTGGTTGACTTTCAACTGTCCTCTGGGCAATTAGGGATGGGCAATAAATGCTGGACTAGCCAGGGATGCCCTAATCACATGACTGAATTTTTTAAAAAATCACTTTCTTACAGGGAGTTCACAAGCTTTAAAGATATAAAAGTAGGAAAGGCTGCCAATGCTGTGGAAACAAATCTGTAGAAAATATTGAGAGTTTCTGGCGACTGGAGACTAGCAAATGTCGTCCCCTTGTTCAAGAAGGGGAGTAGAGACAACCCTGGTAATTATAGACCAGTGAGCCTTACTTCAGTTGTGGGTAAAGTGTTGGAAAGGATTATAACAGATAGGATTTATAATCATCTAGAAAGGAATAATTTGATTAGGGATAGTCAACACGGTTTTGTGAAGGGTAGGTCGTGCCTCACAAACCTTATTGAGTTCTTCGAGAAGGTGACCAAACAGGTGGATGAGGGTAAAGCGGTTGATGTGGTGTATTTGGATTTCAGTAAAGCGTTTGATAAGGTTCCCCATGGTAGGCTATTGCAGAAAATATGGAGGCATGGGATGGAGGGTGATTTAGCGGTTTGGATCAGAAATTGGCTAGCTGTAAGAAGACAGAGGGTGGTGGTT
>NC_063352.1:2858565-2868582 GCF_021869965.1 Rhincodon typus | reverse complement strand
GCCTCAACCTCTCCACCCCTCTCACCCACTCCAACCTCTCTCCCGCAGAACGTGCAGCCCTCCGCTCCCTCCGCTCCAATCCCAACCTCACCATAAAATCCACGGGCAAGGGAGGTTGTAGTATGGCGCACTGACCTCTACATCGCCGAGGCCAGGCGCCAACTCTCCGACACCTCCTCCTACCGCCCCCTTGATCATGACCCCACCCCCGACGACCAAACCATCATCTCCCAAACCATCCACAACCTCATCACCTCAGATGACCTCCCACCCACAGCCTCCAACCTCATCGTTCCCCAACCCCGCACTGCCCGCTTCTATCTCCTTCCCAAAATCCACAAACCTGACTGCCCTGGTCAACCAATTGTCTCCACCTGCTCCTGCCCCACCGAATTTATCTCCACCTATCTCGACTCCATTTTCTTCCCCTTGGTCCAGGAACTCCCCACCTACGTCCGTGACACCATCCACACCCTCCACCTCCTCCAGAACTTCCAATTCCCCGGTACCCAACACCTCATCTTTACCATGGACGTCCAGTCCCTATACACCTGCATTCCCCATACAGAGGGCCTAAAGGCCCTCCGCTTCTTCCTGTCCCGCAGGCCCAACCAGTCCCCCTCCACTGACACCCTCATCCGCTTAGCCGAACTCGTCCTCACCCTCAACAACTTCTCTTTCAATTCCTCCCACTTCCTACAGACAAAGGGGGTGGCCATGGGTACCCACATGGGCCCAAGCTATGCCTGCCTCTTTGTAGGTTATGTGGAACAATCCCTCTTCCGAAGCTACACCGGCCCTAAACCCCACCTCTTCCTCCGTAACATTGATGACTGTATCGGCGCTGCCTCGTGCTCCCACAAGGAGCTCGAACAATTCATCCACTTCACCAACACCTTCCACCCCAACCTTAAGTTCACCTGGACCATCTCTAATACCTCTCTCTCCTTCCTGGACCTCCCTGTCTCCATCTCGGGCAACCACCTAGAAACCGATATCCATTTCAAGCCCACCGATTCCCACAGCTACCTAGAATACTCCTCCTCCCACCCACCTTCCTGCAAAAATGCCATCCCCTATTCCCAATTCCTTCGCCTCCGCCGCATCTGCTCCCAGGATGAGGCATTCCATTCCCGTACATCTCAGATGTCCTTGTTTTTCAACGACCGCAACTTCCCCCGCTCAGTGATTAAGAACGCCCTCGACCGTGTCTCCCACATTTCCTGCAACTCATCCCTCACACCCCCTCCCCGCAATAACAACCAAAGCAGAATCCCCTTCGTCCTCATGTACCACCCCACCAACCTCCGGATCCAAAGCATCATCCTCCGACACTTCCACCATCTGCAATCTGACCCCACTACCAAAGACATTTTTCTCTCCCCACCCTTATCTGCTTTCCGGAGGGACCACTCTCTCCGTGACTCCCTTGTCTGCTCCACACTCACCTCCAGCCCCACCACGCCAGGTACTTTTCCCTGCAACCGCAGGAAGTGCTACACCTGCCCCTACATCTCCCCTCTCACCTCCATCCCAGGCCCCAAGAAGACATTCCACATCAAGCAGATGTTTACCTGCTCATCCGCTAATGTAGTATACTGCATCCGCTGTTCCCGTTGTGGCCTCCTCTACATCGGGGAAACCAAGCGGAGGCTTGGGGACCATTTTGCAGAATACCTACGCTCGGTTTGCACTAAACAACTGCACCTCCCTGTTGCGAACTATTTCAAATCCCCCTCCCATTCCTCAGACGACATGTCCATCCTGGGCCTCCTGCAGTGCCACAATGCTGCCACCCGAAGGTTGCAGGAACAGCACCTCATATTCCACTTGGGAACCCTGCAGCCCAATGGTATCAATGTGGACTTCACAAGCTTCAAAATCTCCCCTCCCCCTACTGCATCCCAAAACTAGCCCGGCTCGTCCCCGCCTCCCTAACCTGTCCTTCCTCCCACCTATCCACTCCTCCCACCTCAAGCCCAATCCCCATCTCCTACGTATTAACCTCATCCCGCCCCCTTGACCTGTCCGTCCTCCCTGGACTGACCTATCTCCTCCCTAACTCCCCACCTACACTCACCTTTACTGGCTCCATCCCCGCCTCTTCGACCTGTCTGTCTCCTCTCCACCTATCTTCTCCTCTATCCATCTTCTATCTGCCTCCCCCTCTCTCCCTATTTATTTCAGAACCCCTTTCCCCTTCCCCATTTCTGAAGAAGGGTCTAGGCCCGAAACGTCAGCTTTCCTGCTCCTCTGATGCTGCTTGGCCTGCTGTGTTCATCCAGTTCTACACCTTGATGTCTCAGAGTCTCCAGCATCTGCAGTTCCTACTATCTCACCAACATTTTTATATCAGTTGATGCCTGAGACAGAAACATTGTGAATTGAGTTTCGGAAAAAAAAATCTGCTGTCCTCACCTGGCCTGGCCTACATGTGACTCCAGACCAACAGTAATGTGATTGACTCTCAATTGCTTTTTGAAATGGTCTAGCAAGCCACTCAGTTCAAGGGCAACTAGGGGTTAGCAATAAATGCTGTCCAGCCAGTGATGCCCACGTCCCATGATAGAGTTAAAAAAACTTAGTTTGGAAGCAATAGTAGGCCATTCAGCCCTTCATATTTGTTTCTCACCATTCAGTAAGTTTAAGGCTGGAGGGATATCAGACAAATGCTACAGAAGCAATTCTCAATTAATAGTTCTCATACACATTGTAAATGGTTAGCTGTCAACAATGTTGAGGGAATACTCAAAAGGTTAACAATATGATGACTATTCCCGATTGCTGTTGCTTGGCGTTATTGCATTGTACAGCTTCCTCACCAACCCACACCCTAACAGGAATAAACCAGGCACAACCATTACCATTTTCTCCCTATTGTTAGTAAAGTTGCAGAAATCCCAGCGTGGTCAGTGCTCCAAGAGTATTAAAATCGGCAGGGGTTTAGCAGCAGGATGTTTGCTGCCTACGGATCAGAACACATCATTTTTAAACGTGTTTGAAGAGCAGATTTCAATCCTACCTAAGCACTGAACACTTACAAGATCTGTCTTGCCAACAGAAATCCCAGCCCTTGGAATTTTATATCGGATTTTAGGTTGGAGTGATTGCAAATACCTGACTTGCGACATATCTTTCACCTGCTTACTTTAAAAACTGTGCCACTTCGGTACAAATTAGAGCGTGTTTCAGAAATGAGGACCAGCCACCTAGACAGAAACATAAACTGCACTTTTTAAAGTTAAAAAGTACCTCTTTTTTTCTCAAAAGTGTTATTATGCTGGAGCCAGATATTTTAATTTTTACACAGCGCTTTCTGAATTATTCTTAAACGATCCTCTGAGTGCGAGTAAGTTAAATACTGAAACCTTTTACACAGCATCATGGGCAATTTTCACCTCCTGCTGTGAGTGAAGAATATAGAACCTGTTGAGTTTCAGATCATATAGTCCCGTGAATTCAAAGTGTTGGTTTAATAAGAGCAAGGAGCAACAGTGTCCTGGCTTAGAATGTCATCTGTAAAATCACATTATTCTTGCCTTGTCCCCAAAGTGTCTGTTAAGCAATGGTCAAGGTTAATGCATTATATACCCTATCCAGTAGCCATGGTGACACCATCAATGGTGAATTCTCAATACTGACGTATTTATTCTCTTAATAAATGTTATTCTACATCAGGAAACTGATTAAAAAGAGATAACAATTATTGGAGTCTTCTGCAAACAATTATAGAGTCAAGGTATTTCATCAGAATATATTTGGTTTTACGGTTTGTTTCCCAGCTGGATGTGAGACTCATTGGTAAACAATATGTATCCCCTATGGCTACATGGCTGATCATCTTGCTGGATCTTTCAGAGGTCACTTAGCAGTCAACTACATTGCTGTGGCTCTGAAGTCACATGTAGGCCAGGCCAGGTAAGGGCCAAAGGATTGCCTTCCCGAAATGATATTCGTGAACCAAATGGGTGTTTACAACAATGCCGCAGTTTCCCAGATACTGTTACAAATACTGGTCTTTCATTTCAGATGTATTTAATAAATTGAACTAAGTTTCCCAAGCTGCCATGATGGGTTTTGATCTCAGGTGATTGGCCCAGCTCTCTGAATTACTATACCTGTAACAGAATCGTAATACAACTCTATCCCTCATGGATGCTCTACTTACTCAGCTACACAATAATCAACACTTCATATGATGACAGTAATCATTAAACAAGATTCAAAAAAACTTTCTGAAGACGAGAATTTGAATTTATTTTTTATTCACTTGTGGGATGTGGGCATGTTTGGCTGGGCCAGTATTTATTACCCATCCCTAGTTGCCCTGGAGAAGGTGGGGGTGAGCTGACTTCTTGAACCGCTGCAGTCCATGTGCTGTGATCCACAATGTCCTCAGGAAGGCAATTCCAGGATTTTGACCCAGTGACAGTGAGGGAACGGTGTTATATTTCCAAGTCAGGATGGTGAGTGTCTTGGAGGGGAACTTGGAGGTGGTGGTGTTCCCATGTATCTGCTGCCCTTGTCCTTCTAGATGGAAGTGGTTGTGGGTTTGGAAGGTGCTGTCTGAGGATCTTTGGTGAATTTCTGCAGTGCATCTTGTAGATAGTACACACTGCTGCTACTGAGCGTCGGTGGTGGAGGGAGTGGATGCTTGTAGATGTGGTGCCAATCAAGTGGCTGCTTTGCCTTGATGGTGTCAAACTTCTTGAGTGTTGTTGGAGCTGTACCCACCCAGGCAAGTGGAAATATTAACTCTGTTTCTCCCTGCACAGACCCGCAGAGTTTCTCCAGCACTTTCAGTTTTTATTTCATCGAAAGCCTCTTCATTAACAATTTTTAACCATGTTTTTTTTTGTTGAACTTGCTTTTTCTGTAGTAACTAGGGAAGGAAATTAAAACTCATTAAGATGTCTATAAATTCAGTTTGGGGATTCCAACACTTCTGAACAATCCAGAGGTTTTAATTTGTTTTGTATGAAACAGATGCTTCCAGCTCATTATAAAAGCAGGTTAATTCCCATCTTGCATTGGTCAGTAACACAGCTTAATGCAAGTAATTTAGCATGTGATTAGGAGCAAAATTTTTTGTCCACTTTAATTAACCGTATGACTAATGATTGTGGTTCACATGCCCATGCAGTCACCTATCCTATTCGGCTTAATTGTAGGTCCTCAGCATTGAATAATAATTCTAGTCTCTTTGATAGATTTTAATGTTACATTTCAATAATCATTGAACATAAGAACATAAGAACCAGGAGTAGGAATAGACCATCTGGCCCCTTGAGCCAGATCTTTTGGCTGATCTTTCTCATGGACTCAGCTCCACTTACCCACCCTCTCACCATAACACTTAATTCCTTCACTGTTTATAAAATTATCTATCTTAGCTTTAAAAACATTCAACGAGGAAGCCTCAGGTACTTCACTGGGCAGGGAATTCCACAGGTTCACAACCCTTTGGGTGAAGAAGTTCCTCCTGACCTCAGCCCTAAATCTGCTTCCCCTTATTTTGAGGCTTTGCCTTCTGGTTCTGGTTTCACCCGCCAATGGAAACATCCTCCCTGCTTCTATCTTATCTATTCCCTTCATAATTTTATTTGTTTCTTTAAGATCCCGCCACCCCCCATTCTTCTAAATTCCAATGAATATAATCCCAGTCTACTCAGTCTCTCCTCATAAGCCAACCCTCTCAACTCCGGAATCAACCTAGTGAACATCTTCTGTGTCTCCTCCAGTGCCAGTACTTCCTTTCTCAAGTAAGGAGACCAAAACCGTACACAATACTCCAGGTGTGGCCTCACAAGCTCCCTATACAGCTGCAGCATAGCCTCCTTGTTTTTAAACTCAATCCCTCTAGCAATGAAGGACAATGTTCCATTTACCTTCTTAATTACCTGCTGCACCTGCAAACCAACCTTCTGTGATTCCTGCACAAGGACACCCAGGTCCCTCTGCACAGCAGCATGCTGCAAGTTTTCACCGTTCAAATAATAGTCCTTTTTCCTGTTATTCCAACCAAAATGGATGACTTCACATTTATCAACATTGTACTCCATCTCCCAGGCCTTTGCCCACTCACCTAAGTTATCCATATCCCTCTGCAAACTTTCAGTATCCTCTGCACACTTTGCTCTCCCTCAAATCCTCTGAAGAGCATCCCACCCAGACACAGCCCATCCCTACATTTCCCATGGCCAATCCACCTAGTCTACACACACGGACTGTGGGAGGAAACTCACACAGACATAGGGAGAATGTGCAACCTCCACACAGTCAGTTGTCCATGGCTGGAATTGAACCCAGGTCCCTGGTGCTGTGAGGCAGCAGTACTAACCACTGAGCCACTGTGCCACCAGATTTCTGGTTTAAATCCTTTGCAAGGGTATACATCCTTCAATTAATCTCCCAAATGTGCAGACTGGAAGCTGGCTGGGCCACGATGAAATGGAACTGAGTGACTGTGACTAACTCCAATTCTCAATAGGGTTTATATCGAAGCTAATCCAAGTGAGTAAAGCTGGTGTGTAAATGGGCTGAGCTCCAGGAACCGATTCCTTCAGTTAGTGAGAAAGTGTGTTTGCTGACCCGCCTTTCACTGGTGATCCAGCAGCACTTCAGACTGAAAATTCTCATCCTCATGTTGAAATTCCTTCAAGGTTGTGTTACATGTGCAGTCAAATTGGGCCTGCACTTCACCCTGGGCCATTATTGCTGCCAATACCACCTCCACACCCCCCAACAGCCCCACGGCACCTTCCCCTCTAAAGGCAGAAGGTGTAACACCTTGTCCTTCCTTCCTCCTCACTATCCAAGGCCCCAGACATACATTCCAGGTGAAGCAGCACTTTATCTGCATTTCACTAAAACCTAGTCTTACTGTGGTCGCTGCTGATGATGAATTCCCTTACTCTGGGGAAATCAAACACTGACTGGGTGACCCCTTTGCAGAACACCTACTTTCTGTCTGTAAAAATGACCCAGGCTTGCAGCTGCCTGCCAATTCAACACACCACTGTGTTCCCTGACCAACATCTCTGTCTCAGGCTTGCTGTGGTGTTCCAGCGAAGTTCAATGCAAGAACAGCACCTCATCTTCAGTTTAGCCGTCTCACAGCAGTCAGGACTCAGCACCAACTTTAAGAATTTCAGTTCATGAACGCCTCCTTTTACCTACATATACACCTATACGCACCTACATCCACAACCCCAGATCCTGTTGTGAAATGGGTGGTTTTCAGCATGGCCAACCCAGTTTCAAATACTGATAATCCCCATTATCAACATTCTAGTTTCTCTTCTTCCTTGGCTTTCTACCAACAATCCCTTTATCTCTATTTTTTTCTCTCTCTGTCTGTCTGTGTTCCCTCTCGACCTATCCACTAACTCCTCCTGCTCCAAATCCCTGTCATCAGCATAGATGTCCTCTTATCCCAGCTGCTTCCAGTTCTGAAGGAGGGTCACTGGACTCAAAACGTTAGCTCTGCTTTCTTCTCTACTGAAGCTGCCAGACCTGCCGAGTTTCTTCAGCAATTTCTGTTTTTGTTTGTTTCTGATCTCCAGCATCCGCAGTGCTTTATTTTGTTGGAGAGACTCAACATTTACCAATTGGGCCGCTTTGAGATGACAGTTAATTCCTTTCTGCAGTTACACAAGTTTTTTTTTCATATATTATTAATTTATGGAGTGGAGGTGTCACATTTATTGCTGAGCGGAAACTGCCCTGGAGATGATAGTGGTCAGCTGCTTTCTTCAGTGATTGCAGTCTTCGGGCTATAGCCTCATCCATCGTACAAATAGGGAGGGGACAGAGCGGCGAGGAATGGGCCCAAGCAGAAATGCGCTACTTTTGGCCATGTTATGAATTAAATTCTCAATGTACTCACATACATTTCTGTCTGAAAAATGACACCTGGGTCAAATATGTTTGCAGAAAGCAAATGGAGAGCAATTCAAACAGAAGAGTTCTTCTCCTTCTTTTCTTCACTTTTTGTGTTTTCCTTCTTCTCTCCTGACCTCCGATGACTCCTGACCTTAACTTAGACAAGACAAGGATCCTCCCAGCCTGGCGTAGCGGCCTCCCAGCTGGGTGGAGCTGGTCTTGAGGTGATACCAGCATGATCCTCCAGCCTCCTGATCCTCAAAGTGAAGGCCCAGTGCGGTCTGGTTTCTGGGTGCCAGTGCGGTCTGGTTTCTGGGTGCCAGTGCGGTCTGGTTTCTGGGTGCCAGTGCGGTCTGGGTTGGAAGACCATGGTTCTGAACTTTTATTTTTGCAACGCTGGACATTTTATTTCTCTATTTTTCTAAGATCTTGTACCTGAAGAAGCTGTACCCAGGTACCTTTGTACCCCAGATGGCACTGTAAGTGGTGACATAACTTTTCCCTGCACTCATTTGAGCACATGTGACAATAAAGTTAATTCAATTCAATGTAAAAACTGAATATGGGCTGCAAAGTGGTATCTTTGGAGCTTTGAGGAGCTGTAGTCTGTGAGCCTGCAGTTGGGTATTGGAATATAAATTACTTTCTGAATGCAATAGTTTGTAATTGTACAACAGGCAAAATAAATGAATAATCCAGGCCCGAAACGTTGACAGTCCTGCTCCTCTGATGCTGCTTGACCTGCTGTGTTCCTCCAGCCAGTATTAACTTTAAACATGCATAACCTGACACTGAAGGAGATGTGGAAGAACATATGTTGAGTTTTCTGTATACCACAGTCAGAGTGAAGAAGATTTTTACTGAACTCAATAACGCATAAAACTGACAACATTTAACATAAAATGATGATACTCAAACAATAAGTGCAAGGAACTCATTTTTTTCATCACTGCGTCCAAGGTTATCCATGTAACTACCTCCACTGTGTCCTGTCCTATCACCTGCCTCTTGGGCCTGATCATTCTTCCCAATTGTTAAGGAAGGAAATGCTCAGCTAAGTTAATCCTGTATTTCTTAAGATAATACAGTTGAAAGATAATTATTTTCTCTCATAGGAATTAGACATTCAATTTTAACTATTATCATCAACAATTATGATACAATAACCATTAATAATAACTAAAGTTGGTACAAATCACTGGAGAATTCAGGTGTTACGGTTCTCAAGCTCAATAGCAATGTATGTTGAGAACTTCTTAAGATCTGAACAATCTGTTATTTTGACCTCTAGTACAGATTCATGTCATCAGAGCGTTGCTTCATCCTGTTTTTGACTCATTGAGTTTCAATTTTGATATGAAATCTTCCATTATATAAAATGGGGTTCCCTGTTAAAAACAGAACTGAGGCAAAATCCTTCTCTCAGAGGGTCAAGTGCCTTTGGATGTGTCTTCCTGAAAGGGTGGTGCATGGAGGGTCCTTGAATATTTTTATGGAGGAGACAGATAGATTCATGCTAAACAAGGGAGTGTTTGGGAGATTTTCAGGGCAGACAGGTTTGCAGATTTGAAGTTACAGTTAGATCAGCCCTGAGGTTATTGAATGACCTATTCCTGCTCCTTGTTTGTATGTTTTATATACATATTTTACCAGAGATCTATCTTCAAAGAATCACAGAATTGTTACAGTGTAGGAGGTCATTCAGCTTATCATGCCTGCACAGGATCATTAAATGAGCATCATTACCTTGTGCCAATGACCCACTTTATCGCCCATATCATTGCACATTATTTCTATCCAAATGCCCCTCTAGAATGCTGTAATTGAACCTGCCTCCACAACATTTCCTGGCAGTGCATTTCGCACTTGTTTGAATCATCAATCGAGTCATTAATTTGGAGACTATTGCAGAGACCCATAATCGAAGGACATAGGTCCTAGTCAATGCTCTGAGTCAGCTGACCATCCCGGCTATAATTCATCTCCTGGCTGTTGCCACTAACCATTTAACCAAGCTGCATCCATTTATACAGCAATAAAACAGAGCAACTTGTTTTCATCTCTGCTCAACTCTTCTCAGCTAAAGTAGACCATAGACCATAGACCATAGACCATAGACCATAGACCATAGAC
>NC_063352.1:2845173-2858555 GCF_021869965.1 Rhincodon typus | reverse complement strand
GAACATAGAACATAGAACATAGAACATAGAACATAGAACATAGAACAGTACAGCACAGTAAAGGGAGCTTTAGGGCAGAGGAGATTACCAGAGGGTTGCAGTGGGAGAGTAATCCACTGAGATCTTTCCGGAGGGAGAAGAAAAACTTCTTCAAAGTGGGCATCCCATGAAGATGCTTCGTAATGGGGTTTATAACTCACTCAGAGACAGTAAGAACTGCAGATGCTGGAGTCAGAGATAATGCAGTGTGGAGCTGGAGGAACACAGCAGGCCAGGCAGAAATTTCTGAAGAAGGGTCCTGACCCTAAATGTCAGCTTTCCTTCTCCTCTGATGCCGCCTGGCCTGCTGTGTTCCTCCAGTTCCATATTTTATTGACTCTAATTTCCAGCATCTACAGTCCTTATACTACCTCCTATCAAGCAGCACCTGCTCAGCAATAACCTGCTCAGTGACGCCCAGTTTGGGTCCGGTCAGGGCCATTCAGCTCCTGATCTCATTACAGCCTTGGCTCAAACACGGACAAAAGAGCTGAATTCCAGAGGTGGGTGAGAGTGACAGTCCTTGACATCAAAACTGCTTTTGACCGAGTGTGGCATCAAGGATCCCTGGCAAAACTGGAATCAATGGGTCTCAGGGGGCAAACGCTCTGCTGGTTGGAGTCATACCTGACACATTGAACATTGCCTGTGGATTTTGGAGGTCAGTAATCTCAGCTCCAAGACATCTCTGCAGGAGTCTATCGGGATGTGTCTTAATTCCAACCATCTTCAGCTGCTTCATCAATGACATTCCCTCCATCATAAGGTCAGAAGTGGGGATGTTTGGCAGCATTAACAACTCTTCAGATACTGAGGCAGTCCAAAAATGCGTTTGGGCTAGCAAGTGGCCACTAACAGTCACACCACACAACTACCAGGCAATGACCATCTCCCACAAGAGACAATCTGAACACCCCTGCCCCACCTTAACATCATCATCATTGGAGCTAATTCCATTCACCCTATGTGCTATCAAGAACCAGTCAGGGCACCAGATACTGTAAAGGCTATGGGCCCTGACAACATTCCAGCGATAGTACTGAAGACATGTGCTCCAGAACTTGCTGCTTCTCTCACCAAGAAACGACTATCTCCAACAAGAGAGATTCTAGCCTTGATGTTCAATGGTGTTACCATCAAACTTACTGAGTCCTGTAAGAATATAATAAGTTTCTATGAGATGTGTCTCATCTTCCGAATGCCAAAGAATATGTTCCTAGTCTCATCAATTACATTTCTCGAAGCAATTGGATATCTCCATCAGCTTAACTGGGTGGGTGGCTTGGGCCATTTTATCTCCTGGACCTATTGATATGTTTCTGGAATGGAGCTGATGGGAGTGATATCAGTGGCAGGAGATAGGGAATTGACCTGGGATCCTAGTGATTGTTCCCTGATAGGGAAGTGACCAGCAGGTGTCCATGTCAATAAAGGCCTGAGAAAGACTATGGAAAGCCTTGTGTGGGTGAGGAAGTTTATCTGGAACTTTACTGGGTCACAAGTGACCTGAAGAGAAGTTTAAAATCTCACTACCTTGGGCCATCTCTGGCCTGAACCCAAGTGCTAGGGGAGTTTGGATGAGCGGTTTGGCACTGTTTGATCTTCCACCTCTCTGATGTTAAAAGTAGTCTACAGGACCAATGCCATCACCAGGTTGTCATGTGGCAGTTTGAATCAGGTGGACTGTATCCCAACCAAAATCGGTGCAGCAATGTCGTAGAGTTGCAGTGCATCAGGGACACACTGCAAGACAGACCAGGATAACAATAGTGATCTTTTCAAATCAACATGGTCAGAGACGTTATTACAGTCCTCAGGAATGGGGGTGGGAACATAAATGCAGGCCTTCTGGCTCAGAGTTAGGGTCGCTACCACTGTGGCACAAGAGTCCCATTTGGGTTGGTGATATAAGCAAAGCGAATCAGGACATTACTAAAACAACAGATTCCACAAATAACGTGGTAAAGCTGACAGCGTGACAATTTTAATAAACAGTACTAATTAAACATAACCATCTTTAAGCTTCAGCAATGGGTTCAAACTGAAATGCAACACAGTTATGATCTAATGTCAGTTATAATGGCTCAGAGTCTCTGCCCTGGTTAGTTATCCTTCACAGCTGTCTATCTAGTAATTGCACATTGACAGCAAATGGCATAATTTCCTTCATTACTGAACTGCTTTCTCACATGTAGCGTGATCTTTAGTTGTCATTAATTCCTGTTGCGGAAGGAACTTAACCGTCAGTTGGGGGTGTATTGCTTGCAGCTGTTTATTCAAAGTTTGTCTAAATCAAAAATGTTTGTTGAAAAGATGTCCACGTGTGGGGTGGAATTTAAACCAATCAATGGGGGAGCTTGTTCGCCAACTGGAGACACAGTGAACGCCCCCACTCAGGAAAGCACACGCCATTAATTACACAACGCAGTTCTGAAGAACAGTCATACCAGACTCAAAATGTTAACTCTGTTTCTCTCTCCACAGGTGCAAACAGATCTGCTGAGTTTCTCCAGCGCTTTCTGTGTTTGTTATATACTATGAAATGGTATTGCCTGGCCAATGACATGGTCTCTCCTGGTCTTTCTTCTTACTGTAATTGTACAGAGCCTTGGTGAGACCACACCTGGAGTATTGTGCGCAGTTTTGTTCTCCTTATCTGAGGAAGGATGTTCTGGTCATGGGACGGAGTGCAAGAACAGTTCACCAGACTATTTCCTGGGATGGCAGGACTGACATAGGAAAAGAGACTGCATCAGTTAGGATTCCACCACTTGTTGCCAGGGAAACCTCCAGAGCCAGGGACTGAAGTTACATCAGAGCCCACGGGACATAATGAAAAGTGGGAAGATTCTGACAACAGAACAGGCCCTTGTCTTGGTGGAAGCCAACGGAACAAGATCATCTTTATATCTCAAATCAAGAGCTTAGCCAAAACCTAAATACAGGTATTGAGTATAGGAGATAGTAGGAACTGAAGAAGGGTCCAGACCCGAAACGTTAGCTTTGCTGCTGGACCTGCTGTGTTCATCCAGCTCTACACCTTGTTATCTCTATTGAGTATAGGAGTTGGGAGGTAATGTTGCAGCTGTACAGGACATTGGTTAGGCCATCATTGGAATACTGTGTGTGATTCTGGTCTCTTTGCTATAGGAAGGATGTTGTGAAACTTGAAAGGGTTCAGAAAAGGTTGACAAGGATGTCGCCAGGATTGGAGGGTTTGAGCTATAGGGAGAGGCTGAATAGACTGGGACTATTTTCCCTGGAACGTCGGAGGCTGAGGGGTGACTTATAGAGATTTATAAAATCATGAGGGGCATGGATAGGGTAGACAAGGTCCTTTCCCAGTGTAGGGGAGGCCAAAACAAGAGAACATAGGTTTAAAGTGAGAGACGAAAGATACAAAAAGGACCTAAGGGGCTTCTTTTTCACGCAGAGGGTGGTGCGTGCGTGGAATGAGCTGCCAGAGGAAGTGGGTGGAGGCTAATACAATAACAATATTCAAAAGGCTTCTGGATGGGAATATGAATAGGAAGGGTTTTAGAGGGATTGGGGCAAATGCTGGCAAATGGGACCAGATTAATTTAGGATATCAGGTTAGTATGGGCAAGTTGGACTAAAGGGTCTGGTCCGTGCTGTTCAGCTCTATGACTTTGTGACTCTAGAGAAGGAAACATTAGCAATTACACAGGGATGTGAAAGGATCATGTACACTTTAATGGGACTGAGAATTCAGGTCACGTTGGACCATAAGCCTTTGGTGAATCTATTAGGATAAAAGAAGAATATAAAAATGCCATTGCACATATAGAGACTCAGGCTTCACTGATAAAGAACCATTGCTAATAGTCCATGTTTCAGCCAAGGCATAAGTATTGGCTGTTGAATTGTGAAAGGCATTCTCAGTGCATTAAGCAGAAAAGGAAGAGTGAACTCTCATTCTAAAGCAATAGCCATCATTCCAAGAATGGAGGGGAACTTCTGAGAAAGTCAAGTAATTCAAAAATCAGATGAGGAGTGCACATGGTTTGAACAATCTGACGACAAAGCTGGTTGTAATATAATTCAAAAGACCAAGTTTAGAAAAGATAACACAATCAACATTTAACAATCGTGTAACTTTCAATTGGTGGACACCAATGAAATGGTTATACCACAGTCGATGAAGACATATTCTACAGAGTATTCTTGGGACATATTCAGAGATCCAAAGTGCAGAGCAAGAGCTCAATAATCACAATGGTAGCCAGGGAATTCAAAAGAAATAGGTGTTACATTTCCTCAAGTCAAGGTGTGGTCATGCTTCTACAGAGACATTAATTTCTCAAGATTATCACTGCAGAAAGACAAGCTTTTAATCCTACATTCATCAGGATGCTTTGCAAGAATACTAATTCAAAGGAGAACCAAGGGCTGTTAATTCTGATTGATTAGACCATTGCCCTGAGAATTTAAGCAGCAAATGCTGTCATCTGTGTTGTTGAGTTGAGAAGGTGCTGTGGGTGCACTCATGCTTTCTGCCTGTGAAGAGCAGGGCCGTTTGTGCTAATGTACATAACTTCCTGTGCTCACAACCATGAACACTGTGAGCCTAACTGAGGATCCTAAACCGGGTTTGACCTAATTCATTACTTACTCTATGACAATACCTCTATCAGAGTCAACCTATATAGATGTTCGTTTTCCACTTGAATTAGTATTTCTTGCAAATTGTCCTGATAAACATGAAACAAATATTGTCTTTTTACAGCAATGCAAACTCCATGTCACCAAATGATTACTTCCTCAAGATTGTTGGAAATGCTCCGGGAAATGCCAGAAATGGGTTACTTGATTTCAGACTGAACGTACATTTCATCCTGTCACCCCCTCACCTGGTTAATGGCTGGAAACCAATCCCAACTGTTCCAGCAAACATCATAAAATCTAAAGATTTTAAAAATTACTCAGAGTTCCTCAATTTCCCTGACTTTCCAGGTGCACATTGACACGAAGCATTGACCAGATTTCTCTACTTAGAAGGAATTATATTTATTGCAAATAGATAGATTCCAATTATAGATAAAAAAAATTACAACCCGTCCATATAAGACTCTACTAATAAAAACTCTAAACCCCTGAGAAAAGGCTACTTACACACCAACATACAGACAGACCCAGGCAAGAATGAAACATGGGTGCTATGGACAGACGGAAAGACATAGAAAGCAGTTCAGTTGTCCCTGTTTGCAGGATATTCTGAGATTATTCTTGTGCTGATTGGAATGATGCTTCTCAGTCTTCCTTCTCTGGATATTTCCACTTGTTTGCAATGGGCACAGGGTGGTTGGTTCAGATTGACAACAGGTCTCTGATTTATTAATTAGAAGTTGCACCTTATAGCATCTGATAAAGGAAAAATAAATGGGTTCTGTTCAGGCTTAAACCGTTCATTTTTTATTGCAGAGAACTGTGAGAGCTCCTGAGCTGGTGGAAGCCTAGTGGCTTCTTGCTATCCCATTTGCAGCCCAAAAATGTTCAGCTCCTGGGGACTGATCATATAATTATTGGCAGGCAGAAGGCCTTTGTCATCAATAACTGGCCACTAGTCCACAGACCAATCAGCTATTTGCTGCCAGCTGAATCTCCATCTGTTCATGGCCCTTGGCTCCAAACAACATTTCAGCAACTGTCTGAACAAGCAGCTATGTAAACAGCGCTTACAATGAGGCCCAGGTTACTTGCTTTTAGAAAGTGTGGCAATCCCTTAGCAATCCTTATTTTTTTTTAAAGCAGTTATTTTCCCAATTCAGCCCACAATCAGAAATATAAAAAAGACACACTCTTTACAATCCTTGTCGACTACACCGCAATATGGGCTGGAATAGAAAGACTTCACTCAGCCAGAATAAACTCAGTGGTCACACCATTTCCCAGAAGACAATGGTCCACAATCTCAGAATGAGGAATTCGGGAAGTTTACTTCAGAGGCAGGTATCCAAAAATTTCTGCACTCCATCCTCAGCCAAATGTAAAGGGCAATCAAGGGGGTAAAGTGACTGAAGTATAAAAATGCAGGCTGGGAATGAGCACTAACCTGTTACAAAGAAACACCATTAAATAATGACCCCACAGCAGCAGGATTGCTCAGTGAATGGAGGTTGAAAACGTATATACCCAATTTAGATTCCAGTCTCAAGCCAAACATAACAGTTCAGACCACGAGACAGTAACAAGAAAAGGGGAGAAACACCACAGTTAAAAAAGAAACAGCAGAGCTGATACAACTCTAGCCACAAGGCAATAGCACTGCAGGCTTTCACATCAGGGCAGAAATTCCAGCTAGGAGACAAGAAAACAGAGATGTGCTCGTCGCCTATCCTTTATCTCATCAGGACATCTGAAGGGACATTCACGAAGAACAGGAGGAGTGTTCTATCTCAAGCCAATGAGTGCCACTGAGTGTGATTAACCGAGGACATGGGACAGTGATATATGTACATAGGTATATACGAATAGGAGCAGGCCATTCAGCCCTTCAAACCTACCCTGCCATTCAATACAATCATGACTGATTTAACACTGTGACAACTTTTTGTTGCCTGCGAAATATTCTATACAGATAGCTCAACCAGTTTATTACTCATAAAAACATTTTTACCCAGGTGGTCTTACTACATAAGAAGAACAAAGGACAGCAGTTCAAACCTAGCTTGATTAAAACACTCACAAGTTAAAGAAACAACTCTTACTCAACATTTGCACAACAAATTAAGTTAACTTATCCCCAAACTGAGCTGACTGCCTGAAAAATACATCTACAACCCGCTCTGGTGAATTTGATTGGGCTGCTGGATCCAATTCACTCAGCTCCATTGACAAAGCACTCAGGGTCTTCTTGGTACAGAGGTGGGTTTCACACAAAGTCTTCATTGGTCAATTCTTCACAGAGGGAATGGCCATCAGGTGACCCTTCTTATCCCCCCCCCTTCTGAGCCCTTTTGGAATATTCCCTGGCTTCAGCCAATAGGGTTGAAGTTCAAGGGTCACAGTCTCTAATGAGGTTAGGTCAGATTATCTAGGTGTACTCATTCCCTTATAAGATATGGCGTTATGCTATGGTACCAAGGGGTCTGACTGAAATGGGGAGCACAGAAATGTAATGTCTTTCCCTATTGCTCTGGTTGAGTCCCTCTCCATACGCTTTGGGCCATAATAACTCTCCCATTGTCAACGTTGACCACCTCTGTTCAATATGTAATTCTGGGCTCGTCCCTGACCTGTAGTAACCTTGACCTCTTTGCACCCCATCAGACCTTGCTTGCAGAAGCTGTGTTTAATTTTGAGTGTCCAATTTAATGTTGGGCCTAGTTGCTTAGGCTGTTGGCCAGTTGGCCACATTTGACTCATCACATCCCCGTTACCCTGTAAGCCATTGGCAATCAGAAATCTATTAGGCCCACCTTAAACAGACTAAGCAACTGAGTTTCCATGACCCTCTGTGGCAAAGAATTCCAAAGGTTCAAAATCCTCTGCATAAAAACAAAATTGCCCAAATTGGGACCTAATAGGTATCCCCCTCACTTTTAAATTGTGTCCCCAGCAGCTATCAAGATGGCAGCAGAGTAAGATGCTCCTGCCAGAGCTCTCTGCTCCACCTGTTCTTTCTTTTTCTTTTTCCTTTTTTATCTCTCTGTTATCCTTCTTCTCTTCCCTTAGCCCCGGAGGTGAATCCTAGAGCAGCCGCAGGTGTGGACAGCAAGTCCTGTAGTAGTGAGCCCCAGGACAGTGTGTGGGTTGTGAACCCTGGGACAGGGTGTGGGCTGTGAGCCCCGGGACATCGTGTGGGCTGCGAGCCCCGGGACAGCGTGTGGACTGCGAGCCCCGGAATAGTGTGTGGGCAGTGAGCCCTGGGACAGTGCATGGGCTGTGAGCCCTGGGCAGAGACTGGCATGGGGTGGGGGTGGGAGGTCCTGGAACTTACCTTGGAGCAGCTTACTGCCCGTATGGAGCAGACTGGGGCTTGGAGCAGGGTGGGGACAGCTGTTGGACTGGGCTCTGGTGGGGGCAGTCAGACCGTGTGCGGAGGCCCTGCACTGAGCTGTTACCCTGTAATGTCTATTTGAAATTTCCTACTTTACTGTAATGTCAACCCTTTAATGGCATCTTACTTTGAACTTATTTTTCAACTCTGTAAGTAATGCAACTACTTTTATTCCCCTGCTGTATCCAAGAATTGTACTTATGTACTTGTACCTAAGATGTCGCCGTAACAGACAGACATTGCAGAAGCTTTTCACAGTACTCCTATAATGGAGTACACGTGACAATAAAGGATATTCTATTCCATTCTGTTCTGGTTCCAGACACTCTCAGCAGGGCAAACATTTCACCTGCCTCAACCCTGTCTATCTTTAGAAGCATTTTGTTGTTCAAGAATCTATTGAGAGTACATGCCCGGCTCATCCAATCTCTTGTCATGGGAAAGTCCGACATTTCCAGGAAAAATCTGGTAAACCTTTGAACTACATTGATGTGATAATTACAGCGATGGCACGGTGGCTCGGTGGTTAGCAGCCTCACAGCGGCTGGGACCTATGTTCAATTCCACCCTCGGGTAACTGTCTGTGTGGAGTTTGCACATTCTCCCCGTGTCTGCGTGGGTTTCCTCGAGGTGCTCCAGTTTCCTCCCACAGTCCAAAGATGTGCAGGTTAGGGTGAATTGGCCGTGCTAAGTTGCCCATAGTGTCCAGGGATGTGGTATCTAGGTGGCTTAGCCATGGGAAATGTGCGGTTGCGGGTAAAGGGTGGGTCTGGGTGGGATGCTCTTTGGAGAGTTGGTGTGGGCTGAATGGCCTGCTTCCACACTGTAGGAATTCTATGATACAACACCATCACCTGAGTGTTGAGCTCGAATGAACCAGATCAAGTTCTAGCAGAAGTTAGATTGCCTTGGCCTGTGAAATTTGAACTTTGATGATGGGTGTGGGTACAGAAATGGTACTAAAGATGTTAATGATTGTCATCCTTATGTACATAAGTAAATATAACAGCAAATGGGATTAGTTTAATTTAGGATATCTGGTTGGTATGCACAAGTTAGACCAAAGGACCTTGTTTCCATGCTGTATGACTTAATGACTCTATATACCAAGTAAGAGAGAAATGGAAGGAAGATGTATACAGTAGAATTTGTAAATGATGGTGCTGTAACTGGGAACGTGACTCTGATCTTAGTAAGAGGGTTTGAGAGGAGATTCCAGATGAGAGAAAAAAAACACGTGAGGAGAATTGAGTTGGGCTATGTGGTGGCACAGTGGCCTTGTGGTTAGCACTGCTGCCTCACAGTGCCAGGGACCCGGGTTCAATTCCACCCTCGGGTGACTGTCTGTGTGGAGTTTGCACATTCTCCCCGTGTCTGCGTGGGTTTCCTCCCACAGTCCAAAGATGCACAAGTTGGGTGGATTGGCCATGCTAAATTGTCCATAGTGTCTAGGGTGGGAAATACAGAGATAGGATGGGATGAATCTGGGTAGGATGCTCTTTGGAGGGTTGGTGTGGTCTTGATGGGCTGAGTGGCCAGCTTCCACACTGTAGGGATTCTGCTGTATGAGAAAGGTCATTGACACTCTATTTAACAGCCTGTAATGTTCAGATGGAAAGGACGGTGTCAGAGCAGATCAGGAGTGCAAGGGTTTTACTGAAGGATGGAGAGCCAATAACCTCAGAGACAGCCATAGTCCAGGGGAACTAAGGAGAAATGTCAAACTATGGCAGTAGAAGTACTATCAGACATGACATCAGCATAAAAATGGGCTGCGTATTTTCTGTACTATTCTCAGTAAATAGATACCTATTAATGAGCTATTGTTATGCTCTTCCAAGGCTCTGGAACAACAATTAATCACCACAGGAATTTGCTGACCAGGAACAAATTGGGAACATTTACAAAGATGAGCTAATGAAAATATTGTTTAGCTTGAATACAGAGGCCTAACGGTAGACTGAAAGGATGACATACCGTGCTTGTAGTCATTAAAGTGAAGTATTAGTCAGATATGCCAGTACAAGAGGCCTTGAATTTATCTCTTGTTGGAACCACTCAAAATCCATTAACCTTTGCTATCTAAAAGTGTGGGAAAGAAGATGACAAACAGTGCACTAATAGCTGTTATTTTTTTCCTTTTTAGTGTTGACTAACAATCACTTGTTCTTTAAAGCAATGGTGAATTTCATAGCAATGTTTTTTTGCAATCAGTGTGCAACCCAGTTCACAGTACATTCATTCATACTATTGCTGTCACAAGACACAGAGGGCTAAGGCTCAGAGAATGTGACTGAGAACTCAGGGATGCAGAACTTACCTGGAGCCTGTTGCCTTGACAGTGCCCCTCAACCCTAAGCATCTTCTGCAGCAGTGTTACAGTTTATTCCTGACATTTCAAGCTTCCTTGTAGCATGAGTGGCAAGTAGTGAGTACATAGCAGACACATTTTTAGTCTGTTTGAGTTCATCTTGTTCCTGATCTTTTGCAGCAACTAGAAGGATCCTTCATCCCATCCATCTGAGTCAGAATCAAATCTAATTCTAAAGCTGAACAGTACAGTGTGCCTACACAATACTGTTAACTCTCAAAGGAATGCCCAAAACAAAGGCAGATCAAATATCTGTGAAGGGAAAGATAAATTTGATATCTGACAGATGTCCACAGGGTGTTTTGTTCAACAAGAGAATAAAAGATATATTCTTTTTGTGTTAGTTTTGATATTTTTACATTCACCACAAGATATTTGTTTCATGGGAGAAGCTCAGTATTTAGGTGAGTCCTGATAAAAAAAAAACATTACTTTGTCATAGTACCTTACAGGCAATGACAATGGGAGTCTACGAAATGTACTTTTCACTCAAAGGATAGGGAAATTTGTTCCAGTTGTTTTCGGCTTGTTAGGCTTAAAATCAAAAGTTCTTATTTTATTCAGCCATGGGACATGGGAATCATTAGCTGAGCCAGCATATATTGCCCTTACTCAAGGATAAGGAACTAGCAACCTCCACTAATGTATGCACAGGCAGTCACAGCCCAGAGATACTGAAGGGAAGTATCAAACTATGGTAGTATCTACACCTGAGGACATCTCTGTATCCTCCTCACAGCTCCTTCTACCACTCAACTTTGTGTCATCTGCTAATTTGGAGATATTACATTTAGTTCCCTAATCTGAGTCATTAACATATGTTGTGAATGGCTGGGGTCCGAGCACTGATCCCTGCAGTACCCCACTAATCACTGACAATCACTCATTAGAAGACCTGTTTATTCCTACTCTTTGTTTCCTGTCTGCTAACCAATTTTATATCCATCTCAATACACTAACCCCAATCCCATGCTCTTTAATTTCACACATTAATTTCTTACATGGAACTTTGTTGAAAGCCTTCTGAAAGTCCAAATAAACCACATCCACTGGCTCACCTTCATCAACTCTACTAGCTACATCCTCAAAGAATTCCAGTTGATTGGTCAAGTATAATCTCCCTTTTGTAAATCCATGCTGCCACGGTTTTCCAAGTGCTCAGCTATTAATTATTTTATAATGGACTCCAGCATTTTCCCCATTCCCAATGACAGGCTGATTAATCAGTAATTTCCTGTTTACTCTCAAACTCCCTTTTTAAATAGAGGGGTTCACATTAGCTCCAATCTGTAGGAACTGTTCCAGAGTTTATAGAATCTTGGAAGATGACCACCAATGCATCCATTATTTCTAGAGCTACTTCATTCATAGAATCCCTACAGTGGGGGGAAACAGGCCATTTGGCCCAACAAGTCCACACCACCCCTCTGAAGAGCATCCCACCCAGACCCATTCCCCTACCCCTGATTTCCCCATGTCTAACCAACCTAACCTAAAGATCACTGGACACTATGGGCAATTTAGCACGGCCAATCCACCCTAACCTGCACATCTTTGGACTGTGGGAGAAAACCAGAGCACCCGGAGGAAACCCACGCAGACATGGGGAGAATGTGCAAACTCCACACAGACAGTTGCCCGAGGGTGGAATTGAACCCAGGTCCCTGCGGCTGTGAGGCAGCAATGCCAACCACTGTGCCACCGTGCCGCCCCCTAGGATGTAGATTATCTAGGATATAGATAATCAAGCCCTGGGGATTTATTGACCTTCAACCCCATCACTTTCTCCAACACCATTCCTCTACTAATACAAAGTCAGAAGTCACATGACACTAGGTTATAGTCCAACAGGTTTATTTGAAATCACAAGCTTTTGGAGCAGTGTGACTTCAAATAAATCTGTTGGACTATAACCTGCTGTTGCGTGACTTCTGACTTTGTCCACCCCAGCCCAACACCGGCACCTCCACATCAATGTCTACTAATACAGATTGACCTCAGCTCCTCCCTCTCACTAGGCCCCATGTTCTCCAAAATTTCTTGTATGTTACTTGTGTCCTCATTTGAAAAGACAGAACCATAGTATGGATTTAGTTGGTCAGCCGTTTCTTTGTTCCCCATTATAAATTCTGCCATTTCTGACTGTCAGGGATCTACATTTCTCTTTACCAATCTTTTTTTCTTCATGTACCCAGTGAAGCTTTCATGGGCGGTTTCTACGTTCCCCTAAAGCTTACTCTTGTACTCTGTTTTCCCTTTCTTAATCAATCCCTTTGTATTCCTGTGTTGAATTCTAACCTGCTCCCAATCCTCAAATCTGTTGTATTTTTTCTGTTGCTATTTGTATGCCTCTTCCTTGGATCTGTTATAGCCTGTAAATTCACTTGGGAGCCATGGTTTGGCCCCCTGTCCTGTTTTACATTTGCACCATACAGTAATGGATGTTTGTTGCAGCTAACCTATGCACTCTTTAAATATTTGCCATTGCCTTTCCACCATCATCCCTTTAAGTAACGTGCCCAATCTATCACATGGCTTGTAGCATTGTAATTTCCTGAATGTGGATTCCATTCAGTTCCAGTCTTTTGTGTTTTATCCTGGCTGTGATGATCTTGCCTTGCTGTGGACGGCACCCTCCCTCCATCTCAGCAAGAGATTCTTCGTTCAAGCCCCACTGGAGAACCTTTGGTGTCGGAAAACATTCATTGGGCTTGGAATGAGTTGCTAATCCTCCCAACACTCCCACTATTCCCAAAGGTGAAGGAAAGGGTGTGAAGGCTTTAAACACACGGGGTAGATGGTGGTGTAGTTGTCTACTAGTATGGTCAATGGACTAGCAAAAAGGCTCAAGACAATGGTCTGGGGACCTAAGTTCCAATCTTACCATAGCAGATGGTGGAATTTGAATTCAACAAAATCTGAAATAAAATAAAAAGGTCTTTTAACTGTAAG
>NC_063352.1:2833369-2844673 GCF_021869965.1 Rhincodon typus | reverse complement strand
ACCGGAAACGTCAGCTTTCCTGCTCCTCTGATGCTGCCTGGCCTGCTGTGTTCATCCAGCTCCAAATCTTGTTATCTAAATTAATCTAGTCCCATTTGCCAGCATTTGGCCCACATCCCTCTAAACCCTTTCTATTCATGTGCCCATCCAGATGCCTTTTAAATGTTGTAATTGTACCAGCCTCCACCACTTCCTCTGGCAGTTCATTTCACACACGCACCATCCTCAATGTGAAAAAGTTACCCCTTTTTGATTTGATTTGATTTATTATTGTTGTATGTGCCCAGGTACAGTGAAAAGTTTTGTTTTGCGAACATTACAGGCAGATTATACCATATGTAGTGCATCAGAGTAATAGAACAGAACAAGGAATACAATGTTGTGGCTGTGGAGAAGATGCACAAACAGCAAGATCAACATTAAATTTAAAATTTGAGAGGTCCATTCAGAAGCCTAATTACCGTGGAGAGGAGGCTGTTCTTGAGTCTGTTGGTAGGTGTGTTTAAGCTTTTGTATCTTCTGCCCAACGGAAGAGGTTGGAAGAGATTATAGCTGGGGTGGGAGGTGTCCTTGATTACATTGGCCGCCTTTTCCTGCCAGCAGGAAGCATAGACAGAGTCAGTGGATGGGAGTTAGTTTGTGTGATGGACTGGGCTCTGTAGTTTCTTACGGTCCTGGGGAAAGCAGTTGCTGTACCAGGCCGTGATGCATCCAGATAGAATGCTTTCTATGGTGCATCTATAAAAGCTGGTAAGAGCCTTTACGGACATGCTGAATTTCCTTAGCGCCTTTGATGGAAGTAGAGATAATGTTGCGCTATCTTGACCATTGCATCAATGTGGGTGGTCCAGGACTGATTGTTGGTGATCCTCGCTCCCAGGGGCTTGACACTCTGGACCATCTCCACCACAGCACCATTGATACAGACGGGGTGTGTCCTCCACTCCGCTTCCTGAAATCAACGACCAGCTCCTTTGTTTCACTGATGCTGAGGGAGAGATTGTTTTCTCTACATCCTTTGTATCCAAGATATAGATATACATTCTGCAGTTTAAGATCAGAGATTCACCCATTAGTTTACATATATTTCTGATACATATTATGTAGATTAAGCTAATAAATTTGCTTCATATTAATATGCACATGTCCTCTTGTATTCATTTTGATCAGACCTTAAAAGACCCATCAGGCATTTTCAGACGAAAAATACAGTGAAGTACTCATTAGCCTCATCATTTTACAGAACAAGTCAATAACCCAGAGAAACTAAATGTTTCCGAGTTAATTTAGCTGCAAATTAAGAATAGTACAATTCATATTAATGCAACATTAATGTCATTCCTTGCAATGCATTGATATGTTGTTCCCTGATGTTAATAGTTCTCTTCACATTGTCACAGTGAAGATTGACATGATTTGAATAGGGTTGGTGTTTGAACAGTTCGTTTGGTCAACCCGACTATAATAGACCATCATCGGAAGGACTGCAGCAGTTAAAGACATACCAGCTTTCTAAGGACAACTAGGGATTGACAATAAATAAAGATAACAAGATTTCACTGCACACGCAGGGAGAAGTGGATGTAACTTAATTCATTCCTGCTGCTATATTTCTTCTCTTTTCAAAGTTTCAGTGCCATTTCATTGAAGCCTGTCATGAGTCCTTCATTCTCAGGAGGCCCTGCATTGGCTGCAGCCTTGTGGAAATGCCGTGGGTACCTACAACAGTTCAGTAATTGGTAGATAAGGGAAACCTATGACTTGTAATTTGAGTCTGAGGAAAGGGTCTAGGCCCAAAACGTCAGCCTTCCTGCTCCTCTGATGCTGCTTGGCCTGTTCATCCAGCTCTACACTTTGTTATCTCAGATTCTCCAGTGTCTGCAGTTCCTACTATCTCTGGAAAGCTGGTAGGTTCTGTGAGACAACAACTTCCTCAGATTACTCATAAGTTTCCCCATCATGAGCTCTGCCACTGTAACACTTAGGCAAAGTTAACAGTAGTTTGGTCTGCCCTTCCTCCAATCTGTAATCAAAACTGGAGCAAAGGGGGACAAGTCAAGACATGGGGGAGAGGATTGGCTGCTCTCACCATGCCTTGGGCCGTGGCATTGGGAGATCTTGCTTTGGGTAAGGGTGCCCACATGTCAAAACTCTCCTTACAGAACGTTCGAACTCTGCTCACGGCAGCAAGGGGGAGGGCAGGTGCCAGGCACTGTGCTGCTCAGGGAAACCTTGGAAGCTGAGCAGACAAAGGCAGAGACCAGCTGTGAGGTCAGAGGAAAGTTGCAGGGGAAAGGTGGTCCCAGTCACTGTGAGTCGATAGCCCACCAGGTTGTCAACTTGCCCAGACTGTGTGGACAATGACCATACCCCTATCTCCTCCTGGTTAAACCACACACAGAGTTTATGATGAGGCTGAGGGAGCAATGGGATGGCCAGGGGTAAGGAAACTGTTTGCATTCATGGAGTTAGATGTTTAAACTGATTCAATGGTAGCTCATTTAAGTGCATCCATTTGATCTTTTAATTTCTTGCAGGAGAATGTAAAACTTTAAAGCACAGGAGGATAACTACCCAACATACCTGACAGCGATCAAAAATGAAACTACAATTCAAGGCCGCTCTTTGTTATTGTAAAAGATGCTATGGTTTTCTGTCTTATCAACATCCAGTAGCAAATGGTGAGACTCTGACAAATATCTGTTCAAGGAAGAATTGCTGAATATCTCTCCTCATTCAGTTAGTGAGCATTTTAATTTGATGTTTCCACATCACTGAATCCACAGCGAAGAGAAATAATTGTTGCTTATTAACTTCAACAGAGCCATTTCAAATTATGTTTAAAAACCCACTTAATCCTGTTAGAAATTTTGAATTTTATAGGGGAGGCAATGACCTAATGGTGTTATCTCTGGTTGTTCATCCAGAGACCCAGGTAATGTTATGGGGACTCAGATTCGAATCCCACCACGGCAGATGGTGGAATTTGAATTCAATAAAATATCTGGAAATAAAAATCTAATGATGATCATGAATCCATTGTTGATTGTTGGAACAACCCACCTGGTTCATAATGGCCTTTAGGAAAGGAAACTGCCATCTTTACCTGGTCTGGCCTATATGTGACTTCAGACCCAAGCAATGTGGTTGACCCTTAACTGCCCTCTGGGCAATTAGGGATGGGCAATAAATGCTGCCCAGTCAGCGATGCCCTCATTCCATTAATGAATAAAGGGAAAAAAATTCTTCATATTTATAGGCTCCCATTCCTTATAAATTACATATTGTCGCTTCTGAACAGTTCTTCTGAAAAGCACTCGATATGGGAATATAAATTCAATGTTACTTAGTTTATTTACAACTGAATATGTTGTTGACGTTTTGCCTTTCCACCTTCAGAGGAGAACCAAAGGTCTCTCTGGGCTGAATTCTTTCTTGGCCAGGTCTAAATTGTGTTGAGGTTCTTTGGAGCGATTTCTGGTCCCCTTACCTCAGGACCAGCAGAGGAAGCTCTGACACCAGCCCATGCCCAGCCCTGCAGTCTCTGCAGGTCAATGACCTTCTCCACTCTGCCACCATCCTATCTCCCATACCTCACCCTCTCGCTGACTGTGTGACAGTACCCACCTCCCAGCAAGGCTCATGTTCCCACTCTCTCACACTGTTGCCTGTAACATCATCCTTCCCTCACCCTCACCCACCCCACCCCCCGGCACCCTGCCTGCCCTCTGTGCTGCCCACTCACTTGGGGTACCACCCCACCTCCTGAATGACAAGTAACAGATGTTACACCCATAGGCAACCCAACATTTGGCTCCTCACCCCTAATGAGGAGAGGACCCTGCCTCTAACTCCCCACCCTTGTCTGACCGTGCCCAAGCCCCCTGACTGGGATCAGAGGCCGCCCCTGACATTCTGTGTTGGGAGCAACCCCCAAGTGAAGGCCATTGTCTGTGACTGGGTCCTGCCTACACCCAGGACAAGCTTCCCAGCTTTGGGTCTGCGCTAAATGGCAGGGAAAGACAGCGACACTGAGACTCTGACATTACTCGCTGAAGGGGACAAAATGCAAAGAGGCAAGTCAATGGCAGGCAGGGACACTGTGAGCATGAGGGTAGGCCCAGATTGAGTGAGGGAGCGCTCTGACAGTGAGTGTAAGCCCCTCAGCACACAGTGTCCTGGCTGCAGCATTACAATGAGAGTTCCCCTGGGACAGCCTAAGGGGCAGCACTGAAGGGCAGAATGGCCTGTAAGTGAATCCGAGATGGGCCCAGAGGGCTGACAGAGGCTGGCACCTGTCAGATACCAATGTCCGTGGGTATGGAGTGTGTGTGGTTGGTGCCCATGGAGAGTGTCTGAGATGTTGGTGCCCAGTGCCCAACATGGAGACCATGTGGAGCAAAGGTGAGCTGCACCCACCAAGAACCCTGCTCTGGTTTCTATGTTGAGTTTTCCCAATGTCTAGATCTTTGTCAAGTGTGCTCAGATAGGAAGCTGAATGTTAATGAGGTAAGTTGAATCACCAACAAGGCATTTAACAAGCAATAAATCCTCTCAATTAGCAATTTGCTGCTTCCTAGCAAGAAAGTCTGCCACTTGTCATCAGCAGAAAAAAGGACCAAGATGCTTCCATCATCAGGATAGGCCTTGCTGGAATTCTTGCTTTCTTCCACCATAATCTCTCCATGGCTCAAGTGTCTCAGACCTCTCTCAGATTCCACCCTCTGTGAATTCTTACCCTACAGCCGCTCTTATCACAGAATCATTACAGTGCAGCAGGAGGTCATTTGGCCCATGACACTTACACTGGGATAATTACTGTATTTCATCCCCAAATGTTTCAAACATGTTTCTCCAAGTGAAACTGTATTTGCTGCCTACCTGCCTGCCCATTCCATTGACCTGCCAAGGTCTCTTGCAATCCTTACTGTTGACAAAATTTTTAACTCCTACCTCATTACCGGCTTCTCATTTTCTGGTCTTGTCCCACAAGACCTTGTATCACTGCTTTAACCCGATCGCTTTATCAATTCAATCGTATTTGTAGTGCCAACAGTAATCCGAGGAGGCAATGGCCTAGTGGTATTATCGCTGGACTGTTAACCCAGAGACCCAGATAATGTTCTGGGGACTTGGGTTCGAATCCTGCCACGGCAGATGGTGGAATTTGAATTCAATAAGTATCTGGAATTAAGAGTCTAATGATGACCATGAATCCATTACAAGTTGTTGGGAAAAAACCCATCTGGTTCACTAATGCCCTCTAAGGAAGGAAACTGCCATCCTTACCTGGTCTGGCCTACATGTGACTCCAGACCCACAGCAATGTCGTTGACTCATAACTGCCATCTAGAAAATAAATGCTGCCTAGCCAATGACACCCTCATCCCATGAATGAATAAAGGAAAAACAATGTTTTCCACCAGTAGAACTCCAATGAATTGCCAAGGAAAGAAAAGTTGGAAGGTTATACATCAGGCAGTCAATATGCCTCAGATGGTCGGATTTGAATTTCACCTCTCCAGCCTGATTGAGTGGGACTGGTCAGCTCGGTTGGTCTAATGGTGAGAATGTGTATGTGATACCAACAATGTCAGTTCAATTTCTGTTCTAGCAGAGACCCTAACTGAGGCTTGTTCCATGTTTGCTGTGGCGTGGTACCCATCAAGCTTTTAAACCAGGTCTAGAGCTGGATGAACACAGCAGGCCAAGCAGCATCAGAGGAGCAGGAAGACTGATGTTTCGGGCCTAGACCCTTCTTCAGAAGGTCTTCAGATTTCTGAAGAAGGGTCTAGGCCCGAAACGTCAGCCTTCCTGCTCCTCTGATGCTGCTTGGCCTGCTGTGTTCATCCAGCTCTACACCTTGTTATCTCAGATTCTCCAGCATCTGCAGTTCCTACTATCTCTGAAGCCTTTTAACTGCTTGTCCCTGATCGAGAGAAATTCCAATAGTCTGTGTAGTGATTTTAACAAGGTCAGCCAGGTGGATCTCATAGAATGTGAGCTCCCTGATTGGGGCTGTTCATCTGATCCCATCAGGGAGCCCTGGCTGACAGATATAAACAGGAGTTTCTGAGAGTTGGCTCTGAGGAAGCCGGACCAGTGTCAAGTACTATGCATGCGTAAATAGAAAGTGACTTGGTGACAAGATACCAGCCTCTGTGGAATTATTTCAGCCTGCCTGTGATTTATGGCTAATTACATACCTCAGGCCTTTTGATGAGTAAGAAAAATAGCTTGGTCACATTTATTTGGAATACAAATACTTGTGGTTTAATAATCATGTCAAGACCTTTTAAATAATTTATCTGTTGTCATGGAAAGTGATGAATAGTCCAATTATAATTGACCAAAGAACATTTAGAATTCTGCTTGCAGCTTGTTCAACTGAATGAATTTCAGAAATACCAGCTGCTTTCCCCCTGGTTCTTCTGCCTGCGAGTCAGCAGTTATGCAAGCTAAGGTTGGAAGTGGGTGCGGTGATCGGAAAGGACGTCCTTTTCATACATTTATTGTTGTGTAGAGGGACAATCTTGTGATGGGGTCATGAGCCACACATCACTGGCAAAAATAATACAGGGTAGGCGGAGTTAGAGCACTCTATGATGAGAGTTTTCAGAGCACATGGACGTGGACAGATAAAGGAGTGATTAGTCCTTGTCTAATGTAGCTGTAAATCAGAGGCTGGTATATCTCTGATTATCTTGTACAGCAGTATTTGGCATTAATGTCTAATAAATTATGATAATGTGAAGTCTCAGCCTAAAGACCTTGACTTTACCTTCTCTTCTCATGATCATTGTGTGGCATCACATGACACGATGAAAAATGTAACTTGATGTTTGTCATTTAGGCTTCAGGAAACAAAACTTTTGAGTTTTCAGCTAGCTCAGGATATAGTTCATAAATTCACAATTAGTGGAAAGAGAGTTTTAACAGATAACACCCTGACATAGAAACATAGAAAATAGGAGCAGCAGTAGGCCATTCAGCCCTTCGAACCTGCTCAGTTATTCATTATGATCATGGCTGATAGTCCAAATCCATAAGCCATTCCTGCTTTCTCCCCTTTGATTCCTTTAGCCCTAAGAATGATATCCAGCTCCTGCTTGAAAACATTCAATGTTTTGGCCTTAACAAGTTTCAGTGGCAGTGAATTTCACAGGCTCCCCACTCTCTGGGTGGAGATATTTCTCCTTATCTCAGGCCTAAATGGCCTATCCCATATCCTTAGACTGTGACCCTTGGTTCATCCGTCCTGCCTTTTCCCTGTTAGAATTTTATAGGTGTCCATGAGATCTCCCCTCATTCTTTGAAATCATATCAGCTGAGGCAAGTGATTCACATTAGAATGCCCAATCAGACCCTACCTGTATATTTGTTTTGCTACCTTGCTCCTCTGACATCTGCAGTAGTATGTCTTTGTCTGTCAAAATCCCAGCTGATGGTAAAAATGGATAAGTTAGATCCCAGACAATTCATAAATCATTCAAATTTGGCAATGGAAATATGGACCAAGAGAAGGGCACTTGACAATTTAGTCTATCCCTCCCTGGTATATATTATCAAAGACATACATTTTTATAAGAGATAGAATGGTATCTCTTTAGACATTCTGCATGTGTTTCTCTTGATGCAGATAGCTGTCTCAAAGGGGAATCACTTTTCCTAGGCCCTCAGACCATTACACTGGGATCCACGAGACTCTCTCTGACATGATACTCATGTTCCAGACCATTAGCACACAGTTTGCTGCATCTTGTGTTTTGCAAAAATAATCTTCAAAGTAATTGTTTTCTTTCATCAAGGGAAAAATGCTTTTACAACCCAAGGACTTATTTTTGAGAGGTTTCAGTTTCCTGCTTGATCAGATCTCTGTATGCCTGGGAAGTTAAAGGTGCACAAATCTTTGAAACAATGTGGCAATGATCATTGCTCAGAGCAACTGGAAAAGGAATGGTCAGAATCACAGACTTCCCTTTTCCTTGTTTTGGAACAGGATAGAGCTTTTCCAGCTCTGTATTTCTGACATAGTCCCTCCCAAACAGCAGTCTCAGGGGATACCAGGAATACGCCTGGGGGATGAAGCGAAAGGAGAGTGGATGATCTATCTTAGCCTCCTCCAGTGGTCCCCAGCATCATAGATATCAGTCTTCAGCCAATTCAATTCACTCCACGTGATATCAAGAAACGGTTGGAGGCACTGGATACTGCAAAGGCTACGGGCCCTGACAACATCCCAGCAATAATACTGAAGACTTGTGCTCCAGACCTTGCCCCTCCCATAGCCAAGCTGTTCCAGTACAGTTACAACACTGGCATCTACCCGACAATGTGGAAAATTGCCCAGGTGTGTACTGTACACAAAAAGCAGGACAAATCCAACCCGGCCAATTACCGCCCCATCAGTCTCCTCTTGATCATCAGTAAAGTGATGGAAGGTGTCAGTAACAGTGCTATCAAGCAGCACCTGCTCAGCAATAACCTTCTCAGTGATGCCCAGTTTGGGTTCCACCAGGGCCACTCAGGTCCTGACCTCATTACAGCCTTGGTTCAAACATGGACAAAAGAGCTGAATTCCTGAGGTGAGGGGACAGTGACTGCCTTTGACATCAAGACTGTATTCAACCGAGTGTGGCATCAAGGAGCCCTAGCAAAACTGGAATCAAATAGTATTGGGGCAAACTCTCTACTGGTGGAAACATACCTGACACATCGGAAGATGGTCGTGGTTATCGGAGGTCAGTCATCTCAGCTCCAGGACCTCTCTACAGGAGTTCCTCAGGGTAGTGTCCTTGGCCTAACCATCTTCAGCTGCTTCATCAATGACCTTCCCTCCAGATGGCCCTATCTCAGATTAATAGCGGACGACCCAATGTCATTGGTTGATCCTGGTTTGTGTTGCCATGAGCATTGTGATTTCGATGTCTATTCCACACACTGGAGACTTGCCTCTACTAAGGGTTTATGTCCTGTAATAATTTCATCTCCCTTACTTATGAGGGACTGTTGTCTGTTTCTGGTAGGCTTCTGCAAACTCTTTTATTGACACTATAATCCTGCTCTCTGTAAAGACCTCTCTCAGCGTCTTGCACATAACTGTTAATGCCCCTGTTTCATCACGATATATAAACACCATCTCATTGTCGATCCATTCTCAATATGTAACAAGACACAAACTATTGGCTCCTCCACGTTGTGTCTGGATTTGAAGGTTTGAGAAGACCCAGGACCTACCTATCCTGTGAGGGTTGGTCCTCATGAATAACTGCAAGAAGTCATTGCTGTTTATATCATTGCTTTTCATTTAATCTGTGCTCAGACTCCCAAATCATCAGAGTTACCAGGGTTATACCAGACTCTAAAAAGGCTAAAGATTGCAAATGTTGGAAAACTGAAACAAGCACAGAATACTGGAGGTATTGGCCCTATCAGTAGAGAGAGAGAAACAGAGTTAATGTTTTAAATCCAGTGACCCTTCTTTAGAACAGTTCTGAAGAAGTCATATCAGATTTGAAATGTTAACGCTCCTTTTCATTCCACAGATACTGCCAGACCTAGAATCATAGAATCCTTACAGTGCAGAATGAGGCCGTTCGGCCCATCAAGTCTGCACTGACCCTCCAAAGAGCATCCCACCCAGACCCAGCATCCCAACCCTATCCCATTTCCCATGGCTAACCCGCCTAACCCTAACATCCCTGGACACTCTGAGACAATTTAGCATGGCCAATCCACAGTCATCAAAAGAACTGGCTTTGGCTCAGGGGGTCAGAGGTGATTTTCCACTGGCCTATTCACCTTGGGACATTACTGATATTTAGTCAAGTAGGCTTCCAGGCTTGAAGTTGTGAAGTGAATGGGGGGTTTTACCCTGAGGGACAGCTTGCTAAAATGGTGTGGACACTGACAGCACTCTGTAGTTGGTCAGGGTATCTGACTGAAGTTTCATTCCCAGTGTTTAGGACAAAGATGTCCATTCACTGCCTTAACTCCATCTTTCCTTATTCACAGGACAGGCAAACAGAGGGTCAGTTCTATTTCCCTTCCTCTCTGACATATTGATGGTTTGACTGACTTGTCACATCCCACTCCTGCTCACATGCAATGGGAGCTGTCACTCTAACCTGTGCCACTAGGTGTCAGTCTACATTAACTAATGCTTCCTCTCCGGAGAAGGGGAGAATTGATCTTCCCCTCACAGTTTCAAGCATTGCCTTGGGGAACCACATAGCTGCTTTGAAGACAGAATGTGGTGACCCAGGGACTTTGATGCTCTTTCCTTGCAGGTAGAGGAGGACACAGCGCTCTCCATTAGCAGCTCCTCACCGTTACATTTACTTTGATGTTCATATCATTAACCTGATCATGATCATGTTTTCACTGCATTGTGAACTGAGCTTTACGTCAACTGCTAAAGTATGGTGTACATAAGCTGTGAAATGACATTTATTGACACATTGAAACCAGGAATAGGAGCAGGCCATTCGGCCCATCGAGCATACTCTGCCAATCAATAGGATCATAGCTGATCGTCTGAATGCCAAATGCCTGCTTTCTCTCCATTCCCTTTAATATGGCATAACTTTAATCTTCAATGTCCACATTTTCATTGAATTTTAATTTGCCTTTAGTATGTTATTTTTAATTATTTGCTGCTGGGTGTGTTTGAATTCTTTCAAGCTGCAATGTAGGAGACAATGAAGCTGTCCTGAGATATGAACTATCAAACTCACAATTCCTCAATCCCAGCTCCATTCAGACCTGACCATCCTGTTTCTGCTAAACTGCATCTATCTTGTTCAATGCCAAGAAACACCGTGATATTGTTATGTTCTCAACTGATAATAACTACTCGACAAGTTAAATCCCTAGAATGAAGCCCGGCTTAATGACCATAAATCTAAACCTTGCAATTGATTACCTTGATGGCTAGTCACAGAAAAATATTCTCATAAGGCTGCCAGTGAGTTCTTACTATAGAACATAAGCTTCAAAACATAAAACATAAAAAAACTATATATTAAAGACCACCAGAAAGATCTTAGCATAAATCGCATAAACAAAGTTTCGATTTGTTTCCAAACACTATCCTTTATACTCAAATCCAGCTAATATCACTCCTAGATAGTAGGAACTGCAGATGCTGGAGAATCTGAGATAACAAGGTGTGGAGCTGGATGAACACAGCAGGCCAAGCAGCATCAGAGGAGCAGGAAAGCTGACGTTTCGGGTCTGGACCCTTCTTCAGAAAATGATTTTCTGAAGAAAGGTCCAGACCCGAAACATCAGCTTTCCTGCTGT
>NC_063352.1:2814324-2832869 GCF_021869965.1 Rhincodon typus | reverse complement strand
ATCCTATTGAATAGTGGAGCAGGCTTGGGAGCCAAATGACTTGCTCCCGTTCTTATTTCTTATGGTCTTATAGTCTCCAGAGCTTTCTCATACCTTTCTTGTTATTGTGGTTCATCACCGAGACAGAATGTGAAGGGCTTGCATTCACACAGCACCTTTCATAATCCTATATCCAGCATGGACTCAGTGAGCCAACTGGAGCCGTTCTGAGCTTTCATGTTTCTATGACTAGGGTGCTCTATCACATACAATCGGATGACAGGCTCTAGTTGAACCCCAATGGATGTTACATTGAGATTGTGTGTGTCAGGAAGAACACTTAGTAAGGCACCTGCTGTTATAAATTCATCTGTCTAGCCAGCGATAACTCATTCAGTCCCTGTTGGGTAAAGCAAAGCCATTAGCAGCATCTTACCTTTTTGCCCTCATTTAATTACACCCCAAGGATAGGGTTTTGGCGAAAGGTTTACAGACAGGCTGAGGTGGACCCTCTGCAGTCTCCAGATGATATGACAAGGTTGCAATATTTCATAGCAGCAGGGCTTGCCAGGAACAGAGTGGAGGAACTTGTCTGCATCAGCCAGCAAACTTTACGGTGTCTCATATTTCACCTGAGGTCTCTGTGAAAAATAATTGGAAAGTCAAAAGCAGGTTTCATCGAGCTGATTGTACTATTAGAATAATCTTTATGATGTGATTGATTGAAATATGATTGATTGTACATCAATCAAGGATGTACAATAAAATCTTGAGGAATTTTGTCTACGTATACATTTAACCAGAACGGCTTCAATTGAAGAAGTTGTTACAGCAAAGGTTAACACTTATAACTTTAAACTGCTAAGACAGAAAGGAATTACTGAAAGTAAATTAGTGAAGGCAATTTCTGTGGGACAATGAACTCATCACATCCATATCCACTATGTAGAGCTTCTTTAGTTACTGATATTAGGTTAATATTGTCCTTTAAATCATTTCAGATTTGGAATTGAAAGCATTTCTCTTTATTAACAGCTGTTTGATGTCTTTATGGACAGGGACAAGGTCAGAAGTCAGACGACACAGGGTTAAAGTCCAACAGGTTTATTTGAAACCACAAGCTTTCACTTTATAGATGAGGTGCTGGGAACATCTGAATTTCCTTACAGCTGTCCTAAAATAAATCACTGGATGCTGGGTCAGGCGAGGAGATGGTTTTAGCAAAACCTATTCAGTGAAAGCTGGCAGATTGGACAATGATAGCGATTCAGGAATTTTACCTAGCCTTGATTCATGATGTAATTTTAATCTGGTTAACTGTGCAGCACCTTCCTAGGGATGACAACGTCCATTTTACTATCAGTTCCCCGAGGTCATGATGGGAGATTTCAGGTGCTAAGTGGAATTGTAACTCAGCAGTTTGGGTTAGCAATCACAAAGATCTTCTGGCAAGGTATTTGGTCTTCACCTCTTCGACTGTCTTTGTGGGACCCATGTCGCTCTGGTCCCATGAGAAGGATTTAGACCTCCCCTGCCATATTTATTTTTATTTATTCGTGGGATGTGGACATTGCTGTCTGGGCCAGCATTTATTTGCCATCCCTAGCTGCCCTTGAGAAGGTGGTGGTGAGCTGCCTTCTGAACCGCTGCAGCCCATGTAGTATAAGGACACCTATAGTGCTATTGGGATGGGAATTCCGGGATTTTGACCCAGCTACACTGAAGGAACGGCGATATATTTCCAAGTCAGGATGGTGAGTGGCTTGGAGGGGAATTTGCAGGGGGTGGTGTTGCCATGTATCTGCTCTCCTTGTTGAGCTTGGTGCTTGAGATTATGGATTTGGAAGGTACTGTCAGTGGAACATAGGTGAATTATTACAGTGTTTCTTGTAGATGGTACATGCTGCTGCTGAGTGTCAGTGGGAGAATTTAAAGGAGTGTCAAATAGCTGGGTCTAACAACGAGACCCTGAAAAGAAAATCTAAAGGTAATTAACACAACAATAATTTCATTATCAGGAACGGATCGGTCACATAGAGACTTTCAGCATTAAATTCTACCCAGTGAGGGAATTGATTATAAGCAGCTCTGATACAGAGACTAAAGTCCTTGTGCTTTAAGGAAGCTGTGGTAATGTTACTGGAGTAGTAACCCAGAGTCCAGGGCTAATGTTCTGCTGGTGTGTGTTCAAATCTCACCACAGTGGCTGGCGGAATTTGCATTCAATAAAAAGCTGGGATTAATAACAAAGCTAGTGTATTGATAACTTTGATAACAAGGTGTAGAGCTGGATGAACACAGCAGGCCAAGCAGTATCAGAGGAGCAGGAAGAAGGGCCTAGGCCCAAAATGTCAGCCTTCCTGCTCCTCTGATGCTGCTTGGCCTGCTGTGTTCACCCAGCTCTACACCTTGTTATCTCAGATTCTCCAGCATCTGCAGTTCCTACTATCTCTATTGATAACTTTGTTAAGTATTGTAAAAGCCCAGCTGCTTTACTAATAAGCACCAGGGAGGGAAATCTGCCATCCTTACCTGGTCTGGCCTACATGTGACTCCAGCCCCACAGCAATGTGGTTGACTCTTTCTGGGCAGTTAGGGATACTGGCCTGGTCGATGACACCCACATCCTATGACTGAATTAAAAGTAAAACAACAAATGTTTTGTTAAAAGTGTCAGCACAAAATGAAGAGGCGTGGGAGAGGCCATTACAAAGAAAGACGCTAGAAAATGCAGGATATCGAAGCAAAGCAGAGCATAACAAGTTTGAAGGAACAGCTGAACAAAGTTGAATAAACAGTCAGCAGACCAGTCCCCTTAGAAACACTAAGCTCGTGTAGCACTGTGGTAGAACTGCTGCCTCTAAGGCAGAAGTTAAAGTTCCACTTGGTCTAGAGGTGTGCGATAACATCTCTGACAGGTTCCTGCAGAAAATATTAAAAAAACAAAGTAGATGTTAGCTCTCAAGCCAACTATATTCCCTATTGTCCTGTCCCAATAGACAGAAAATAAGTGACCAACAGGAAATGAAGGCCAGTGAGAGTTCACCATTTAAAGGAAGAACATAATCCTGCTGTGCATGGATGTTCACAGTGCTGTTTCTGACAGCATCGACCTGCTGCTTCAGGCTGAGCAGATAGTGGGTGTGGAGTAACAGTGCAGACTCTATAGCAACATCAAGTTTATCTCCTGCCCCTGTAGAGTATTTCAGGTGGTTTTCTCCAAGAGACAATGATAAGGCCTGCTCTGCTGTGCTATTAAATCAATTACAAATGACCAGCAACAGGAACGGGAGGCGGCCATTCAGCCCCTCGAGCCTGCTCCGCCATTTAATACGATCATGGCTGATCCCATCTCAGCCTCAACGCCACTTTCCTGCCCCCTCTCCATAACCCTTCAACCCATTACACATTAAAAACCTGTCTATCTCCTCTTTAAATTTACTCAGTGTCCCAGTATCGACTGCACTCTGAGGGAGTGAATTCCACAGATTCGTGTCCCTTTGAGCAAAGTAATTTCTCCCCATTTCTGTTTTAAATCTGCCACCCCTTGTCCTAAAGCTATAACGTCTCGTTCCAAATTGTCCCACATGAGGAAACATTCTCTCTACATTTACTCTGTCAGCCCCCTCTAGCTTCTCCTATCCCTCAATTAGATCTCCTCTCATTCTTCTAAACTCCAGGAGAGTATTGGCCTAAACTGCTCAGTCTAACATAACCGTTGACAGAAGGAGTGGTAAAATGTCAGTAACACATTATAAAGAGAAATGAAAACTGGCAGTTTATTAACTACTTTCAACTGGATCTTGCTTTCATAACTCTCCAAACTGCAGAAGTAAATCTGCTGGTCAATTTCAAATATCTTAATAAGGTATTAATCACATTGCTGAAATTGCTGGTAGCAACAGCAGAACATAAAATGTTCCAGCAAATGCTGCAATTTGAGAAACAAATAACCTGAAAGAATTGTGGATGTTGGAAATCAGAAACAAAAACAGAAATTGCTGGAAAACCTCAGCAAGTCTGGCAGCATCTGTGGAGAGAAAGCAGATTCCCAGCACCGTAGATGACAGGCCCCTCAACCATGTCTGACCCATACTTCCACCCTCACCCTCTCTCTTCCCTCCCACAACAGTGATGGGGTCTCCCTTGTCCTCAACTACCATCCCACCAGCATCCACATCCAGAAGATTATTAGCTATCATTTCTGCCACTTCCAGTGGGATTCTACCACCAGACACCTATTCCCCTCCCCTCCCTTGTCCGCCTTCTGCAAGGACCTTTCCCCCCAGGACATCCTGGTCCACCCCTCCTTCACTCCCAACATTCCTTGTACACAACCCCATAGCACCATCGCTTGCAACTGCAGAAGGTGTAGCACTTTACCTGCACTTCCCTCAATCTAGTCTATTGCATTCGCTGCTCACGATGTGAGCTCCTCTACATTGGGGAAACGAAGCATAGACTGGGTGACCATTTCATACAACACCTACTTTCTATCTACAGAAAAGACCCGGAGCCTCCAGTTGCCTGCCATTTCATCATCCCACCCTGTCCCCTGGCCAACATCTCTGTCCCTGACTTGCTGTAGTGCTCCAGCGAAGCTCAGCACAAGCTGGAAAAATAACACCTCATTTTCCGCTTGGGGGCCCCTGCAGCCTTCAGGTCTCAATATCAAGTTCAACAATTTTAGGGCTTGAGGCACATTCTCCCATGTCCTTAGCCCAACTCCCACACACCAGGCCTTGTTATCACATGGTCTGCTATTACACACTCCCCATTGTTAGCCTCTAACAGTCCCCATTAGCAGCTAGTCTTCCTTCAAGTTTGATCATTGTCCATATGTTTTTTTGTCCAACAGTTCTTCTCTCTCTTTGGGCTCTATCCCCACCTATCATTTACTCCTTACCTCCTCCAGCCACCCTATCTTCTGCATAAAATCCAACATTTTCCCAGCTACCATCAGTTCTGAGGAAGGACCCGAAACATTAACTCACTAATTGAAGAATCTCCTTCATTTGATCATTCATCACTTTAAAAATTGATCCAATGTCTTTTAAAGCTTTTGGGTCGACATCTTGATCATTGTCCCCAGTGAGTAGCTATTGTTCAAGTGGGATAGTAAGAACTGCTGATGCTGGAGTCACGGATAACACAGTGTGGAGCTGGATGAACACAGCAGGCCAGGCAGCATCAGAGGAGCAGGAAGGCTGAAGCTTCGGGTAGCGACCCTTTATCAGAAAAGGGGAATGGACTCTCACAACACTGCATCTCCAATCTTTCAATAGGCTGATAGATTTTAAAGGCCCTTTTTTGGGTTTCCTTCTCCTATTGGGGAGCTTTCTGAATGCATGGGGAAAGTCTCAGGCTTAATCAACGGAACTTTTCATCAAGTGAGAGAAACTACAATAATAAGAAGACCATTCAGCCCCCCGTGTCTGTGTTGGTTCGGAGTTTCTCTCCTGCAAACCCATTCCACCCAGACCTTTTTAGTAACCTTCTATGAAAATAATTAAACCTCATTCCTTCTCAATGATGTTATAGGCACCACCACAACTGCTGTATGTGGTGAAGGATCCCATTGGCTGGAGATCTCAGTTCAAGAATATTTTCCCCCATGGCTCTCGATTCTGAAGTAAGAATCCTTGATCCTACCAATTTATTCTCTACTCAGTTTAAGTGAGGTCTCAGTTTCACTCACATCTTCGCTGCTCTTTTCTCTCTCAGTGCTGCTCTGATTTGTCAAATTCCTGCTATTGTTTCAAACAATAAAACAGTGAAAACTCATCCCCAGAGCTTCCTCATGCCCCAGTCTCCCTCTAGCCCAATACTGTGACCATCCATTCCATCTTCCTCTCTACTTCATTGCCACACTCCAATCCTGGTCTCCCTCTCTCTCTGAGGAAGTCCCAACCTCGTTCCCAGTTTCCTTCTCTTCCTGATCCTGAACCCACTTCCCAGTCTTGTTCTTCGTCTTCTTTACACCCTGACTACACTTCTCGGTATTTCTCTTCCATCACTACCTTTCCACAGTATCCATGCCTCACCAATCTCCATGAAGAGGAGGTGCAGGTGTTGGACTGGGGTGAACAAGGTCAGAAGTCACACGACACCAGGTTATAGTCCAACTGGTTTATTTAAAATCACAAAATTTTAAATAAACCTGTTGGACTATAACCTGGTGTCACATAGCTTCGGACTTTGTTCACCAAATTCCAACCTCCCTCTACCCCTATCCTCCATTCTCCATCTCTCTCATAGATGATCTACCTGCCAATTTCTGACTCTCTCCTCCTTCTTCATATCCATCCTCAGATCCTCCTGACTTCTTGAATGTAACCAGATGTGAGCATCTGCTAAATAGATTAATTCTAAATGGAGTGCACAATGCATCTGTAAAATTCTATCCACCTCAACTAGTCATCGGATCAGCGAAGTTTGCATGGGAACCAGAGCTGCATTTCCCAACAGCTTAATCTTGCTCGCACAAATAACCTTGTTATCTCACTGTAATTACAAGAGAAAAGCTAAGCTTGCAGCTGGCCCTCAACGCCAACTGGTGAGTGATTTCAAGAGGCAGGTTGTTGGCCTATGTGCCTAAGGAAGGGTCAGTGTGCCAGTCAAGTGAAGCTAAAGTTCATGTTAAACAAAATGCTAATGAAATGCCTGAGTGCAGCTCTGTGTTCCCAGATGCTGATCTCCCAGCACATTAGCACCATGGGTCAGCTATGTCCTTCATCAAGATGTGCAACAAATTTCACTTTATTATTCAGAATGAATTGGACAATTCTTTCAAAGACTAGATTCTGATTAAAATTCAGAGGCGCATCATGAATCTGCTTTTTTTTGGTTCCAGTCAATCATTACGACTGGAACCCTCTTGATAAATCACAACAGGCTCATATTATTAGCTGAAATGCCCTGAGGTATCCTCTATCCCATATTATTAACCATTGCTCCTATAATTGCCCAAAAATCGCTACAGCCACCCCTAAAAATTATAAAAACTGGAAGAACTGCGGATGCTGTAAATTGGAGGCAAAAATAGAAATTGCTGGAAAAGCTGAGCAGATCTGGCAGCATCTGTGGAGAGAAAGCAGAATTAAGGTTTCGAATGTTGACTCTGATTTCGGTCCCTAAAAATGATAGTTTTCTGTTACTGAATTGAGCGCAGTGAACAACATTCAGCACCTTTCGCAATACCTCAGATACTGAAGCAGTTTGTGTGCAGATACAGCAAGACCTGGGCAATGTCCTGGAGTTCGCTCCCTAATGGCATTGCGGGTCAATCTACAGCTTGTGGACTGCAGCGATTCAAGAAGGAAGCTCACCCCCACCTTCTCAAGGGCAGCTAGGGACGGGCAATAAACGCTGGGTCCAGTCAGCGATACCCGCGTCCCACGAATGCGTAAAAAACCCCAGACCCAGTGACAGTGAAGGAATAGCAATGTATTTCTGATGGTGAGTGGCTCAGAGGGAACTTACAGGTTGTGGTGTTGCCATATATATCCTGCCCTTGTCTATCTTGGTCATAGAGATCATGTGTTTAGAAGGTGCTGTCTGAGGATCTTTGGTGAATTTCTGCAGTGCACCTTGTAGATAGTACACACTGCTGCTACTGAGCGTCGGTGGTGGAGGGAGTGGATGCTTGTGGATGTAGTGCCAATCAAGCGGGATGCTCTGTCCTGGATGGTGTCAAGCTTCTTGAGTGTTGTTGGGGCTGCACCCATCCAGGCAAGTGGGGAGTATTCCATCACACTCCTGGGTTATGCCTTTGGGTGGTGAAAACTGACCGGTCTCCTAAAAATAGTAATAGAAATGAGGGTAAATGTGGTTCATTTCATTACATGTACACACACATGTGTTTATGACACCTTGGACTATACGTATTACTGAAGCAAATATTGCTTTAACTGTAACATGTTTTCCAGGACCTTGAGAAGCAAGAAACAACATTTGGCAACAAGTGACAAAGAGGGATATCGGGAAAACTCTCCAAAGGCTTTGTCAAAGCCAAAAGGTCATGCTGAAAGAGGAGGGGGAGTTGCAGAGACAGTGTAATTGAGGGAGGGAATTTGACAGGTCAGGAAACAGGCAGCTGACAACATGGCTACCAGTGTTGGGACTGGTGTGAGCTGGGAATGTGTAGGATTAGGTATGGATCATGAGTATGGACTCTGTGGTCTTCCTTTATACTTAACGGTAAGGTCTTGGGGGCTGTTGCTGAGCAAAGAGACCTTTGAGTGCAGGTTCATATTTTCTTGAAAGTGGAGTCGCAGGTAGATAGGATAGTGAAGGAGGTGTTTGGTATGCTTGCCTCTATTGGTCAGGGGAGGTGATGGCCTAGTAGTGTTATTGCTGGACTGTTAATCCAGAGACCCAGGTAATGTTCTGGGGACCTGGGTTCAAATCCTACCACGGTAGATGGTGGAATTTGAATTCAATAAATATCTGGAATTAACAGTCTAATGATGACCATGAATCCATGTCGATTGTCAGGGGAAAAACCCATCTGTTCACTAATGTCCTTTAGGGAAGGAAACTGCCATCCTTACCTGGTCTGGCCTACATATGACTCCAGACCTACAGCAATGTGGTTGACTCTGAACTACCCTCTGGGCAGTTAGGGATGGGCAATAAATGCAGCCTGGCCAACAATGCCCCTCATCCCATGAATAAATAAAAAAAAATGCATTGAGTGTAGGATAACAAGGTGTAGAGCTGGATGAACACAGCAGGTCAAGCAGCATCAGAGGAGCAGGACAGCTGACATTTTGGGCCTAGACCCTTCTTCAGAAATGGGGGTAGGGGAAGGGGATTCTGAAATAAATAAGGAGAGAGGGGGAAGTGGATAGAAGATGGATAAAGGAGAAGATAGGTGGAGAGAAGACAGACAGGTCAAGGAGGCGGGGTTGGAACCAGTAAAGGTGAGTGTAGATGGGGAGTTAGGGAGGGGATAGGTCAGTTGTTCTCATTCTCTTTGTCACTTGCTGCCAAATGTTGTTTCTTGCTTCTCAAGGTCCTGGAAGACATCATTACATTTAAAGAATTATTCGCTTCAGTAATACATATATTCCAAGATGTCATATAGGTCCTGCTCCTCTGATGCTGCTTGGCCTGCTGTGTTCATCCAGCTCTACATCTTGTTATCTCAGATTCTCCAGCATCTGCAGTTCCTACTATCATCGAGTGTAGGAGTTGGGAGGTCATGTTGAGGCTGTACACGACATTGCTCAGGCCACTTTTGGAATACTGTCTTTAGTTCTGGTCCCCGTGCTATAGGAAAGATGTGGTGAAACTTGAAAAGGTTCAGAAAAGATTTACGAGGATGTTGCCAGGGTTGGAGGGTTTGAGTTATAGGGAGAGGCTGAATAGACTGGGGCTATTTTCCCTGGAACGTCAATGGCTGAGGGGTGACCTTATAGAGATTTATAAAATCATAAAGGGCATGGATAGGGTAAATAGCAAAGGTCTTTTCCCCAGTTTTAATGTGATAGGGGAAAGGTTTAAAAAACATCTAAGGGGCAACTTTTCACGCAGAGGGTGGTGAGTGTATGGAATGAGCTCCCAGAGGAAGTGGTGGAGCCTGGTACAATTACAACATTTAAAGGCATCTGGATGGGTATATGAATAGGAAGGGTTTAGAGGGATATGAGCCAAATGCTGGCAAATGGGACTAGATTAATTCACAATATCTGGTCGGCATGGACGAGTTGGGCCAAAGGGTCTGTTTCCATGCTGTATATCTCTATGACCCTATGACTGTTTGCTGTTGAAATCATACTCCACCATGGTTGAATTGAAAATCTTGTTGACACCACGTTGGTTGAAAGACTCAAAGAATGAAGATGCACCAAGTTATAGTGATCAGAATTGATCAGTCTAGAATTAGGGACTGTTTCAGTAAGCAAGAGTTTGCAAGAGAGATTTGACAGATTTCATTTCTGTGATCAATAATATTATCAGAAATGGAAGTATATATAATTAAGATGCTGCTGTGACTTTACAAAGATGTGAAAATGCTTTTATGTTAACACAACAGTCCTTGGCTAATGCTAATGTGTCGGATTGGTGGAATTCACCTCAACAGTTTCCAGCCAATCTCCTGCATATTTCACACACAAACTGAAGTTCAGATCAATGCCCAGCTGTTGAAACCAGCATCGGTGATTTCAATCCATGGAAACATTTGGTTTGAGACACCTTCACATTAACTTCATGATATGATTATTAACCTTTCAATAAAGTATTACTTCGTGCTCCGTAGATATCTGATATGTTCCATGGTACCTTTTACTGAGGGTAAATTTACTGAGTCAAAAAGTTTCCTTACATGAGCCACCCACCTTATTAATTAAAAGCCCAGAAATGGCAGGTTTGGGTTGAGTTGGAGATTTTAAAAATTTTAACAGCTGACCAGACTCAAAGCTACTTGTTCTTCCAGGTTATGATGCAATGAACCATTTCTTCCAGAGAAATCATAGGACCATAAGACATAGGAACAGAAATAGGCCATTCAGCCCATCGAGTCTGTTTCCATCAATCAGTGAGATCATGGCTAATCTGGTAATCCTCAACTCCACTTTCCTGCTTTTTCACCGTAAGCCTTGATTCCCTTCCTGATTAAAAATCTCTCTGACTCAACCTTGAATATACTGAATGACCTGACCTCAACAGCCCTCTGAGGTAACAAATTCTACAGACGCACTACCCTCTGAGAGAAGAAATTCCTCCTCATCTCTGTCTTAAATGCACAATCCTTATTTTCAGATGACGCTTTCTGGTCCTAGACTGCCTCACAAGGGAGACAATCTATCTATACCTAAACTGTCAAGCCCCGAGGAATCCCAGATATTTCAGTAAGGTCTCCTCCAATTCTTCTAGACGCCAATGAGTAAAAGCCCCACTTACTCAGAGCTCTCCTCTTAGGAAAATCTCTCCGTACCCATGATTGGACAGAGTGCGGAAGTGATTGACAAGGAAAGATCCAGGACTGCGAACCTTCAGTGATGAGGATAGATTGAAGAAGTTGGGACTGTTGTCCTTGGAAAGAAGGAGGCTGAGAGGAAATTTGACAGAGGGGGTCCAAAGTCACGAGTGGGTTGGACTGAGCAGATAAGGAAAAACTGTTCCTGTTCATAAAAGGAAAAAGACAGGGTACATTCAAAGTGAACTGAAAAGAAGGGGAAGTGAGAGAAAAACAAACTGCTTCACTCAGCGAGTAGTTAGGGTGTGGAATGCACTGCCAGGAAATGTGATGAAGGCAGGTCCAATTGAAGCATTGAAGAGGGTCATTGGATAATGATTCAGATAGTAATAGTGTACAGGAATAGGAGGAAAAGGCTGGAGATTGGCACGATGCAATGATACTCGTGTGAAGAAATGATGCAATCACAATGAGCTGAATGGCATCCCTCTGTGTGTAACAATTCTGAGATTCTGTCATCAGTCTAGTGAATCTTCCCTGGACTATCTCCAATGCCAGTGCATCTTCCTTAGATAACAGAACTAAAACTGATCAAAATAGCAAATGTGATCTAATTAATGCCCTGTATGGCTTTAGCAGGACTTTCTTCTTTTCGTATTCCAGTCCCTTTCAGTAAAGCCAAAGGTTCCATTTTCCTATTACACGTTGAACCTGGATAATAGTTGTTTTTAAATTCATACACAAGGACCACCAAACCCCTCTGTTCTCTAGAGAGATAGTAAGAACTGCCAATGCTGGAGTCTGAGATAACACAGTGTGGAGCTTCATTTCTGAAGAAGGGTCACAACCTGAAACGTCAGCTTTCCTGCTCCTCTGATGCTGCCTGGCCTGCTGTATTCCTCCAGCTCCACCCTCTGTTCTCTAGCTTTCTTAAGTATTTCTCCATTTAAATAATATTCAGCTCCTCTATGCTTCCTGCCAAAGTGCAGAACCTCACATTTTCCCACATTATATTCCATCTACCAAGTTTTGCCCAATTCCTTAACCTGTCTAAATCCCTCTTCAGATTCTTTGTGTCGTCCTCACAATGTTATTACTGTCTTCTCCCATGAAGTCTGTAGTTTTTATATCAACTCCTCTGCCATTCCTCGTTCACCATTACTATTTCCCCAGCCTCATTATCTGAAGAGTTTATGTTCACCTTGGTCTCTCTCTTCCACTTTACATATTTACAGAAACTCTTGCTCTCTGTTTTGATATTACTTGCTAGTTTACCGTCATAGGTTTAGCTTCTCCTTATATTTTTTTGGGATCTTTTGTTGTTTTTAATAAATTCCCAATCTACTGGTTTATCACTAACTTTTGCCACATTGTATGTTTTTAGATTTTTAAAGTTTTATTTCCCTAACTTCCTTGAGAAATCATTTTTGGGTTATCTCTTTCCAAGAATGCTCCTTTGTCATTGGATATATATGTTTGTTGTGAGCCGTGAACTACTTTCTTCAATATCTGCTATCGTTCATCAACCATCTTTTCTGCTAAACTCCTTTCCCAGCCTGCCCCAGCCAACTCTGCCATCATTCCTCTGTCATATCCTTATTTAAGCTCAGTTGCTTCTGATTAAATTTGCTCATTCTTAAAATGAATGCTAAATTTTTACCATGCTTTGCTCACTGTTACCTAGGAGACCTTTTACTCTGAAATTATTTGCGATACCTGCCTCATTAAACATTACCAGATCCAAAACTACTTCTTTCTTGACATAAAAACAGAAATTGCTGGAGAAACTCAGCAGGTCTAGCAGCAGAGAGAAAGCAAAGTCAGCAATTTAGCTCCAATGACCTTCTCAGAACTGATTGGAGCCATAAAAGATGGTATATATCCTGAACCCAGGGTGGGGCGAAGAGTAAGGATGTAAACGATAGGTGGAGATGGAGACAAGAGACAGAGCAAAACAGTTAAGCAGACAAAGCGATGGATAATGGTAAGCCCAAGACAGAAGTCACACGACACCAGATTATAGTCTGACTGGTTTATTTGAAATCACAAGCTTTCGAAGCGCTTCTCCTTCATCAGGTCGCCTGGTGTCGCGTGACTTCTGACTTTGTTCACCCCAGTCCAACACCGTTACCCCCACATCATGTAAGCCAGAGAGAAAGAGTTCTGAAGAAGGGTCACTGGACTTGAAACATTAAATCTGATTTCTCTCCACAGATGCTGCCAGACCTGCTGAGATTTTCCAGCAATTTCTGATTTTTGTTTCTGATTTCCAGCTTCCGCAGTTCTTCGCTTTTATTTTCAGAAAGAAAAGCTGCTTCCCTGACATAGTCTGATGGCTTTTGTCTCACTCAGACAAAGTCTCCACTCACACTGACCCCTCTGCCTTTACAAATTCAGGCAAGGTGCTACTATGATATGAAGGTGGTTCAAAGGGCAGGAGCAGACAAGTCAGCCCATACATTTGTCCTCAAACTATGGTTTTTGTTGGCGTTTTTGCATGGACATTGTAACTAAACAAAACTCTGCAGCTGGCCAAAGCTGGAGAGCTGGAGCAGGGTTGAGAAACATTAAGTGCTGGCTTAGACAGTGACGTCCACATTCCATGGGTAAATTAAAAAAAAAAGTAAAACATATTTTAAAACAATTGACTACAGTTACATAGTCACCATCAGGCTAACTGTTCTATGCCAGTTTTGTAAGCATTCAGTTCAGACTCCGCCATGGTAAGATTTTTACTCCCATCTCCAGAAGACTAGCCTAGAGTCATGGACTATTGATCCTGTGACATTGCTGTCGCTATCACTGGCAATGACCTAGTGATATTATCACTAGACTATTAATCCAGAAGCTCAACTAATGTTCTGGTCTGGGAACCCCACGTTTGAAACCTGCCACAGCAGATGGTGGGTTTTGCATTCAATTTAATAAAAAAATCAGGAATTGAGAATCTACTGGTGACCATGAAACAATTGTTGGAAAACCCCATCAGGCTCACTGATGTATTCAGGGAAGGAAATCTGCCATCCTTACCTGGCCTGGTCTACATGTGACTCCAGACTCAAAACAAAGTGGTTAACTCTGAAATGGCCTAGCAGCTCAGTTGTACCACTTGCTACAAAGTCTCTTCAAGGTCAACGAAGGATGGGTAATAAATGCTGGCCAGCCAGGGATGCCCACATCCCACAAATTAACAAATAATATTACCATGAAATCACCATCTCCCGAAAGAATGAAGCTTCCCATTTATGGAACCTGACAATGGAAATTGGGCAGTGAGGTTAGGGTACAACATGACTCATTGTGCTCCTGATACACAGCAGAATGGAAGATCAGTCATGACAAGTATTAAAAGTTACGTACATATTGTTAATGTGTATTGTGATATCTAAATCATGGTTCATGTTTTAGTTCCTTTTTCATTTTAGAAATTAAACCAGAAAATGGGAAAAAGACCAATTTAAGCAACTTGGAGTTTGTTACACTTGTTGACTTAAGTGGTGAACAATCCAAAAGGTTAGATCATGGTGGACTTACTTAACTAAAGAACTGGACGAGTAATGACTGTAATAGTTTAGAGTAAGGGCAATCCAGTAAGATGTTCTTGTTTTGGAGAGTTAGAATTAAATTTCATTCAAAGCTTTCCATGAGTCCTGAAAGGTTGTAAATTTTTTCAACTTCATTTTATCAAAGAACAAGTTGTAAATACAAGCAAAATACTGCGGATGTTAGAAACCTGAAACAGACTCAGAGAATGCTGGAGAAACTCAGCAGGTCTGGCAGCATCAGTGGAGAGAGAAACAGAGTTAATATTTTGAGTCTGGTATGACTGTTCTTCAGTTCTCATCAGAAGAAATTGCAAATGAGGCATAATTAACCAAAAAGTCAGTTGAAGACACCCAGAAAAGGTTATATCATTCTGGAGATGAGTGGTGCTTAGGAAGGATTTCAGTTTATCTGCGTGCTTGCCAGGAGAGGTTTTTAGTCACACTTGGAGCCTCTATAGTCTGTCACTCACTGTGAGAAATTTGCCTAAGTAAATGACACTTAGATAGACCAACACTAAGCAAAACAATAAATTCATCATCAACCAGTTGGAATGAGGATAAGGCTTCATTTCATGTTAAATTTATGAGAGGACAGAAATGTGAAGACTGCCCAGTTTGAAACAAGTGGGAGAATCTATGGCACTCCTAAAGAACATTGTGCCAAAGGGAAGAGTTTGAAACGTAACCAGAACGAGAGAACGAGGCACCTCAGTCTGATTTTTGGTTAATTATCCCTCATTTGCAATTTCTTCTGAGACTGGTTAAACACTTCTTTAATTGCAAAAATATACTTCATTCTTAAAAAAAGTTATCTATAAGTACATGAGAAAAGGTCCTCATTTTGATGTGTACAACATTTCCAATGAGGAAAATGAAACACAAATGATCCATTGGAAGTTTGCATCTCACAGAGCTACAGTGTGGTTACAAATGACAGGGGCATTTTAACTCATACAAGAAGAAAACATTTAAAGCAACAAGGAGGTCTGACAACTGAATGGCTCTCATTTTACTTCAGGTAAAAGATCTCAGACGGTAGTCTTTCCCTGCTCCACCTTGACAGTGCTGCCCCAACCTTTAGTGTGTCCCTCAGCCTGTAGTCCTGGACCCTGGAATGTGCCAGTCTGCAACACTTGGTTGACGTTAACTCCGTGCTCTGGAAGACCGACAAGTTTTGGGCAGATCAAAGAGTGTCTTTCACTGAGTTGGTCCTCCAGGTGCAGTTGATGTTTGTCACGTTGTGCATCCTGGGGAACAGACCATAGAGCACAGAGTCCAGCATCATGGAGCTGTTTGAGACGAAACTAGACAAAAACCACTGCATCTCTCTCCAGACTTCCTTTGCGAAGGCACACTCCAGCAGGAGATTTGTGAATGTCTCTACCCCCACCCCGCCCCACTTTGAGGGCAGCGTGCGGTGGTGCAGAGTGTCCTGGTGTACATGAAGGATCTCACAGGTAGTGCCCTTCTCACCACCAGCCAAACGATGTCCTGGTGTTTGCTGGAAAGTTCTGGTGATGAGACATTCTGCCAAATGACTTTGACAGTCTGCTCAGGGAACCACGCGACAGGATCCACCCTCTCCTTTTCCCTCAGGGTCTCGAGGACGCTATGTGCTGACCATGTGCTGATGGAACTGTGGCCAAAGGTGTTTCTCTTTCCAAACTTCTCCACAAAGGGCAGGTGATACAAAACGATCCAACTACATGGAGCATTCCACAGCAGCGAGGCCAGTCCCATCCTTCACAACACCGGGGACAGGTAGAACCTCAGTAATGTAGTGACGCTTGGTGTTTACGTACTGAGGATCTATGCACAGCTTGATGCAGCCTCGCACAAAGGGGGCCATCAGGATGAGGGTGACGTTGGGTACGTTCTTCCCCCTCTTCTCCAGAGTTTTGTACATGTTGTCCCTGCAGACACGGTCCATCTGAGACCTCCAGATGAAGTGCAAGATGGCTCGGGTGACTGCAATGTCGCAGGTTCTGAGAATGGGCCTGACCTGCACCACGCACAACAAAGAGAGAGAGCCACATACTGGTTTTTAGCCGCAATGGAGCAGGAACGATGATCCCAAAAACCCAGTTTCTGCCTCACCTTGGTGATACGCTCCTCCCGAGTTTTCGCAATTGCCTCAGCCCCTCCAAACCATATTCCCAACACCTTCAGGTAATCTGTGCCGATGGTGAATGGGATAAAGGGTTGGTCAGCCCACTTCCCAAAGAACATGACTTTGCTCTTGCCTCGATTTACCTTGGCTCCTGAAGCCAATTCGAGCTGGTCACAGATGCTCATGCATCTGTACACTAACAGTGGATCTGAGCAGAAATAGCAACGTCATCCATGTAGAGGAAGGCTTTGGCCTGCAGGCCATGAATAACTGGAGCTGAGGAGAATTCTCCAGAGGATTCAGACATTCTCACGGGTGCTTTCTACTGAAAGAAATAACTTTAAGATTGATGCGTCTTATAAGAGATTTCTTGGGAAAGTAGGAAGGAAAGCTGAGTGCATAAATGATATAATTATACCCCATCTTGTGAAATTAATAGCGTTTGTTATTTTTAAAGCTTTGTCTGCAATAAAGTTTGTGGCCTGTGTAAAAATGTGAAACTCTGTGGTGCAGTTCTCTTGGTTTTGAGGTATTCAAATTTCTTTTTAAATGTTAATGACCCCTAACTGGATCGTAATGTGTATCAGAATTCAATCTTGTAAATTTCTCAGAACCCCACTCAAAATTAATCTCTCTTGCCGTTGCCCAAGATATGATGGAATGATACTTCAGAAAGCTCTCAGCCTTAAGAAAAGTCACTCAGTGGCTAATAGCTATTCCACATTCATTTTCAAAGATGCACCTCAGGCTACTTTCAAAGCGATGCGTGAGCTACATGATGCTGAAGGAGCTAATTAATGTAGCCATAAATATTCACCACCCAACTCCCAAACCAGGGCCACATTTCAGGTTATCTGGCTGAGTTTATTAAGCCAACTAGAAAAGAAGTAACAGTTACAAAAAAAAAATCATGACAGGCTCACAGAGCTGGACCCACAGGGGAAGACAGTCAGAGGTCAATATATTTTTAGCCTTGAGCTTCGCGTGAAAGAACGATTTTCCCTTCTAATTCCCCACTTGCTTCCATTTCCCTCTTCCCTTCCAATCAAAATTCCTATCGAGACTGACTGAATCATTGTGAATTTTAAAGTACAAAAATAACCCGATAAATTCCTTTTCTAAATATCCCCATATTGCCAAGGTAACCACGCTGGATGAAAAATTATTGTTGGTACCTTGATTGCTACCAATGGCAACCATGATGTATACAGAGAGATGTGGCTGAGCTGACAGAATATCTTCAGGCTTTCCACATTTGAACAGAATATAAACATACAGATCCATTTCAATAAATTCCGTATCTGCAGAAAAAAAACATTATTTTGCCCTTCAATCTTTGTAAATATTGTTATGGCCGAGGCTGGAGGAGCGGATTCGATATTATTCTCCTTGGGGTACAAGATGTATAAAGATACCTTTACCAGGATAACTAATTAATTATCTGTATCAGGTTTTGAACAACAAGATCTGCCAACTGGGTTTTTTAATAAACTCAGATTTTGATATGTTATCAAAACATAATTTATTCAATGAAAATCCAATAAATGATTAACATACACAGTCAGTAATGTAGAAGCATCAATACTTATCACTTTGAATATTACTAAAGCACGCATGCACACACAAACACACTCACTCTCACACACACACTGTCACAAATTCACACACACACACACACACACACGCACACACACCTCTCTCTCTCTCTCTCTCGCTCTCTCACCCACACACAGACAGACACAGATAGACACACAATGGCCCCCACACACACACGCACACACACCATAATCCCCCCACACACACACAATGACCCACACACACACACGCATACACACACAGACCCACACAATGACCCCCACATACACACACAGACCCCCATACACAGAGGTGCACACACATGCACAGACACACGTCCCCAACACTCGCACAGACTCCCACACACGCACAGACCCACCCATACACACACGCACAGACCCACCCGCACACA
>NC_063352.1:2794663-2813824 GCF_021869965.1 Rhincodon typus | reverse complement strand
CCTTTCCCACTGCCAGAGTGACCCTTTCCCACTGCCAGAGTGACCCTGTCCCACTGCCAGAGTGACCCTGACCTGTCCCATAGCCAATCTGACCTATTCCCACTGCCATTCTAACCCATTCCCTTTGTCAGTGTGACCTTTCCCACTGTCACTGTGACCTTTCCCACTGCCAGGGTGACCCTTTCCCACTGCCAGGGTGACCCTTTCCCACTGCCAGAGTGACCCTTTCCCACTGCCTTTGTGACCTTTCTCACTGCCAGTACAGCTCAGCTACTTTACTGCTGCCACTTGATACCAAAGTGATTTAACCAAGTGAGACAGCTCAGTATTAAATTACTCAGAGTTACCCTGGTGCCTAATTATTTTGATGAGCTGTGTATTCTGGTGTGGTGAGCAACTCAGTCATTGCCACTGTAGCTTCTTTCAGAGAAGCATTTACAATTTACATTCACACAGGCAGGAGAGGAGATTGCTGGAGCCTTATCACTAGGACTGGTGAGTAGCTAATGTTGTTCCTCTGTTCAAGAGGGGAAATAGGGACAATCCAGGAAACTACAGACCAGTGAGTCCCCCATCGGTGGTTGGGAAGCTATTGGAGAGAATTCTTAGCGATAGGATTTACACACATTTGGAAAAGCATGGCCTAATTAGGGACAGTCAGCATGGCTTTGTGCAGGGCAGGTCAAGTCTCACTAACTTGATTGAATTTTTCAAGGAGGTGACGAAGGTGATCGATGAGGGTAGAGCAGTGGATGTTGTTTACATGGATTTTAGTCAGGCTTTCGACAAGGTCCCTCGTGGTAGGCTCATCCAGAAGATTAAGTTACATGGGATCCACAGTGACTTGGCCGCATGGATTCAGAATTGGCTTGGCCATAGAAGACAGAAGGTATTGGTGGAAGGTAGTTTCTCAGGCTGGAGGTCCGTGGCTAATGGTGTTCCACAGGGATCCGTACTGGGACCACTGCTGTTTGTAATATATATAAATGACTCGGATGAAAATGTAGAGGAGTGGGTTAGTAAGTTTGCAGATGATACAAAGATCAGTGGAGTTGTGGATAGTATAGAAGGTTATCAAAGGATACAGCAGGATATAGATCAGTTGCAGATATGGGCAGAGAAATGGCAGGTGGATTTTAATCTGGGTAAGTGTGAGTTGCTGCTCTTTGGGAGATCAAATGTTAAGGAAAAGTATACAGTTAAGGGCAGGACCCTAAACAGTATTTAGGGACCTTGGGGTCCCAGTCCATAGCTTCCTGAAAGTCGCCACGCAAGTAGATAGGGTGGTAAAGAAGGCATATGGCATGTTTGCCTTTATTGGTCGGGGAATTGAGTACAAGAGTCAGGACATCATGTTGCAGCTTTATAAGACTTTGGTTCGGCCACAAGTAGAGTATTGCGTTCAATTCTGGTCACTACACTACAGGAAGGATATGGAGGCTTTGGAGAGGTTGCAGAAGAGGTTTACCAGGATGCTGCCTGCATTAGAGGGTATGAGCTATAAGAAGAGGCTGGAAAAACATGAATTGTTCTCTCTTGAGTGGTGGAGGCTGACGGAAGACTGGATAGAAGTCTGTAAAATTATGAGATGGTTAGATTGGGTTGACGGTCAGAATCTTTTTCCCAGAGTTGAAATGTCTAAAACCAGGGGGCATGAATTTAAGGTTAGACATGGAGGAAGTTCAAAGGGGATGTGAAGGGCATGTTTTTTACACAGAGAGTGGTAGGAGTATGGAACGCACTGCCAGGGGTGGTGGTGGGGGCAGATACAATAGGGGCATTTAAGGGACTCTTAGATAAGCACATGAATATGCAAGGAATGGAGGGTTATGGACCAATGGCAGGCAGAAGGGATTAGTTTCATTTGCATAATGTTTGGCACAACATGGTGGGCCAAAGGGCCAGGTCCTGCGCTGTACCGTTCTATGTTCTATGCTCTATGTTTTAATTATAAAGATGTATCTCCCACTCTGGTTAAAGTGATGGAGAGACTGGATGTAATGAAGCTCACCAGCACTAACCTAGTTATCAGCTCAGCTGGAACTTTAATCTGTGAGGGCAGGAACTTACAGGAGCCTGAACAATGACGGGCTGTGTTGGGAAATGTGACAGTTACTTGTGAGAAATCCCAAGAGGCCGACTCAACATCAGGTACAAATAACTGCACCTTTTAATTTAGTCCCAGGTGACGAGGTGAGACGCTTACGAGACAGTGGTGAGTTGCCTATTAAAGAGGATTACTGTTTGTTAACGACCTTATTAACTGTGCCCCTCACCTCATTAATATGCAGCTTCCTATCACATCTCCCACTGCGAGCAAACAAAATGCTGAGAATTCGCGACATGGGAGTAGAGCGGGAAACTGGTGATTTCAACTCATTGCTGGCTGTGAGGAGTATCGAAGTCGATCAGCATCAAACAGCATTTGGAACATTGTGAGCAGTTTTGGGCTCCGTACCTAAGGAAGGATGTGCTGGCCTTGGAGGAGGTCCAGAGGAGGTTCACAAGAATAATTCTGGGGGTGGAGGGCTTGCCATATGAGGAGTGGTTGAGGACTCTGGGTCTGTACTCGATTGAGTTTAGAAGGATGAGGGAGGATCTGAGTGGAACTTACAGAATACTGAGAGGCCTGGATAGAGTGGATGTGAAGAAGTTGTTTCCACGAGTAGGAGAGGCTAGGACCTGAGGGCACAGCCTCAGAGTGAAGCTTCGGCCCTTTAAAACTGAGCTGAGGAGGAATTTCTTCAGCCAGAGGGTGGGGAATCTGTGGGAGTCATTGCCGCAGAGGGCTATGGAGGCCAAGTCAGAGTGTCTTTAAGACAGAGATAGACAGGTTCTTGATTAGTAAAGGGATCAAGGGTTTCAGGGAAAAGGCAGGAGAATGGGGTTAAGAAATGGATCAGCCATGATCGAATGGTACAGCAGACTTGATGGTTGAATGGCCTAATTTTACTCCAATATCTTATGGCTTTATGGCCTCAGAGCACGATCCATGGGCACCAGATGCACGTGACCCTCATCCACAGACATTGGCATCTGACAATTGTCAACACCCCTATGAACAGCATGGCACATTGCGATCCATTGCAGGACTCTTTGCAATGCCAGACACACATATAACTAGCATTGAGACACAACGGCAAGGACACAGTGTGTGGATGGAGAGGGGCCTAGCTCAGAGCTGCTGGCTTACTCTCTTCAGTCTCACACACTTAACGCACCTACCTGCATGGTCACACCATCCAGGCCGTGCCTTGCTTTGCCAGAATGTGCCCTGGCTGATAGTGCATTGGCCAAAGGCTCCCAGGGCTGCTGTAATAACATGCTGATTACAGCGATGGGCTGCTCTATCATGTACATATGATGATAGACTCTCCTGAATGCAGTGATGAGTTTAATGCTTGAGGATGCTTTGGGATGGGGAGGGATTCAGAGGGCAGCAGAGACTCTCATTTTGATTTAATGTTCTTGTGACCCAGCTGGCATGGCACTTTCCCAGGCTGGTCACAGGCTGAGAGTGAAGCGGATTGAAACTGAGTCTTCCCAGAGCCGTCTGGACAAAGCTGTTTTGTTCCCAATGTTCCCAACGTGGGTCATTTCCAACCAGAGAGCTGTGCCCAGCCACTGGTTGCTGTAGCTGCTTTGTTACAAAGGGTGGAGGTGGAGGCAGGAGATGCAGGGCTGACAGTAAGCCCAGCAGCAGCACCCCACTTACAGGACAAGGACCCCCAGTTCACAGAGGGCTCACTGAAACAGGGCCCTCAGGATGCAGAAGCTGATGGGAACTATCAGAGTTTTCCAACTGAGATTCTAATTCCTGGGGATGAACAAGGTGCAGTGATAATGCAGGCTCTGTGCGTCCCGGAATACCAGGGTGATGCTGTGCCAGATGCTGGAGTGGGACCTGAGGGCTGTAGGAGGATGACTCTACCCTCTCCCGGAGGCTGTGAAGGTGACAGTGTCTCTGAAGGTCTGTGATTGCTCCTTCCAGGGAACAATGAGTGATCCCTGTGGGATCTCTTGGCTGTGCTCCCACAATCCATCAGTGCAGTGCCCAGTGACATCGGAGTAAGGTCACACCGGGTCATTTCATTCCCCAATGACATGGTCAGTGTTGCAGCCTGGGGGTGCTGGGGGTGGGGGGGTGGGGGGGGGGCAGTGGGCGTGGGGGGGGTGGTGTGGGGGGTGGTGGGGGGGGGGGGGTGGTGGTGGGGGGTAGGCGGGGACGGGCAGGGTTAAGAATTCAGGAACAGAGCTGGTTTCCCCCTGGTACAGAGGGCCATTGACTGTCCACATGTGGCACTGCAAGGGCTTGATCACACCACGGCAGAATTCATCAACAGGAAGAGGTTCCATTGCATTAATATCTGGGTGGTCTCTGAAAACTCTTTATGTCACCCTCATTACTTGTCTCCTGCCTCCCCCCACCAAACATGTATTTTAGTATCATCTGCAAACTTGGCAATAATATATTCACTTTCCTCATCCAAGCCATTCATATATATTGTAAATGAATGTAGCCCCTGCACTGATCCCTGTGACACTCCACCTTGTAACAGATTGCTGATATGAAAACGCACCCATTATCCCAACTTTCTGCTTTCTATTAATTAGCCAGTTTTGTGTCCATGCTAATTTACTTCTCCCAAAACCACAGGCTCTCATCTTGTAAAGGCGTCTTATCAAACACCTTGTGAAAATCCAAATATATTCCATCCACTGCTTCCCCTTTATCTACCCTCCTTGTTACCTCCTCAAAGAATTCTGGTGAATCTGTGAGGCCTGATCTCCCCATCATGAAGCTGTGTCCATCATCTCACCGAGAAGCTGTTTCACTAAGTTAGGATGAGTGAAGCGATAAAGCAATACAGTCGCCTCCTAAAAACTGTTATGGACGTTTCAGCTTGGGGTCATTCTGTGATTGAATAAAATTTAAGTTAAACTTTCTCCTGACAGCAGTTCTGATCCGTTTGTGGATAGCATGTTGTTTTGCAAATATACAGGCAGCTAGCTGAATCTTTGATTTGTATCATTGATATTTACGCCAATACCATTTACGTAATGCAAAAACGATGGGCAACAGGTTGAAGCTATTGGTGGGAAGTGGTGATTTTAATTCTAAGGTGACTCCATTCCCTGTTGGATTCCTACTAATTTCCAATTTCGATGCCAATACCTTGGATGAGAGGTGAGGCACTCCTGGACTCAGGTTGGACCCTCATTCTCCACCTGCCAGGGATGGTTTTATAAGGTGCCAGATGCTGTTGTAAGCTCAGCCACTGCATTAGGAGGTGGTGGAAACACTCCAGCAGTGTTCCTCCACAGGAGATTACAGGCAGCTGGGGCTCCCATGTCACACTGAGCTGACTGAAGCTAGGTGATGTTGATATCCTCTCCGCCTGTAAGCTGTGCCAGCCTGTGAGTTTTCCATACCATTTGCTTCTGTCTAAAACCCACTTCAGGTTCAAAACCATGCCGGCCTATGTCCTTCCCCAAGATATAACAGCTTTGCTCTTTGTAAGATCAACTGGACGAATGCACCATCCATCGAATGTTACACTTCTATCTAGAAAGACAGATATATGGGGACACTATCCCTCTGCATGTTTCCCTCCAGGCCACTCACCATCCCGACTTGCAAATGCCACTGATGGGCGCCATATTTGAATTGATCTGCAAATGTCTTGTGTGTTCTGCAAAACAAGATTTACCAGAAAAAAAAGACCCTAAAGGAATAGACACATCTTCATCAGTTGAATCACTGAGACTGAGCTAAGTGGAAGGAGTTCTGACAGATCACGGAACTAGTTTGTTTGCTTTCATTAACTTCACGTACCATTGAACAGATGCCATATGTTTTCAACTTTGATGTTCTCTTGTTGGGCATCCAGACAGGGAGGCAGTCGATGAGCTGGTAATTGTTTACAAAAACGCTGCGGTTTGCTGCACGATCCTGACGTCAAAGGAAGTCAGTCAGGATGATAGATGGACTGCAGGGATTCAGCAGACAATACATCATGTTCAAACTGCAACAATAGCTTCCATTCAGGAAATGTTTGCCATGGTGGAAATGATATGCTTCAGACCACATCCTGTGAAGAGATGCACTTTAGAGGATCAGTGATGCTTCTGTTTTGTGCATGAACATTGAATACATGAACATACCTGCTGAAGTCAAATTGGGCAGAGTTCTGTAACTGGCATCGAATCTGATTCTGCTCATTTCCTGTCCACATCACTGTCAAATTCTTCTGGGCCCTTCCTTTTAAGCAGCTATCTGGATTTAAATTAGAATGACCCAAAGTCCTGACTCTGCAGCGAGGGAATGCTGATCATACTGCATTAGCATGACTGATATGATGAATGAGATTAAAGACAGAGCTATCATTCATCAATGAGACCAGAGCTGAGCTCCTCCACGTTAACGGCCTATGGTCTGGTGCCTTGTTCGCTCCTCTGTCACCATCATGAGGTTGGGATAACGGCACTGGTTCGATGGCTAACATCCCAGGAGACACCAGGAGCAGCTCATCCAGATGTTAGAAAATCTCATGAAGCTACAAAGCAAAGCTCTCTCTCTGCAAAATCATTCTTTTTATTCATTGAGAAGGTGGGGGGGAGCTGCCTTCTTGAATGTGTGCTGTGGGTTGGCCCACAATGCCCTTAGGGAGGCAATTCTAGGATTTTGACCCAGCAACAGTGAAGGAACGGTGATATATTTCCAAGTCAGGATGGCAAGCGGCTCGGAGGGGAACTTGAAGGAGGTGGTGTTCCCATGTATCTGCTGCCCTTGACCTTCTAGATGGAAGTGGCCGTGGGTTTGGAAGGTGATGTCTGAGGAGCCTTGGTGAATTAAAAGCAACAGGCTTAACACAGCGATAAGAAAATCCACAGGCACTAACCTGGGGCAATGTGACCAGGGATATTACATTCATAGGTGGTGAATAATGATGCAACTAACTGTAATACTCACTAATAACCGAAAAAAAAAAGCTATGGATGCTGTAAATCAGAAACAAAAACAAAAATTGCTGGAAAATCACAGCAGGTTTAGCAGCAACTGTGGAGAGAAATCAGAGTTAACGTTTCAGTTTGAGTGACCTTTCCTCAGAACACAGAACTGTAGTACTCTCCTGGAGAGTCTTAATCCTCAACAATACCAGTGCTTAATACAAAGTTAAAGTCCACAGCTAAATGCCAATACTTAGCCCAGTCCTAAGGTTCAATCATCATAGATTGTGATAGAAAAGCAAAATGCTGCAGATGCTGGAAATCTGAAATAAACACAGGTCTGGCAGCATCTGTGGAGAGAGAAACAGACTTTTGAGTTCGACAGGAGTTTTTTTGTACTGGCTTGCAATCTATCCAGCCATGTCATTTCAAACTGCATTCAGAAGGGGTTGAAAACATTAGATGCAGCAAATATTATGCAGCCTGAGAACGAGAACCCATGAGTGCACTAACCGAGCTGTTTCAGTTTAGCTGTGCACCCAGCTGACAACGTTCAGATTTATCTACATGTAACCTATCCAAAACTAAGGCCCACCTCAGGTAGTCAGTCATGAGGCTTCTCCAGCCTATCTGTAGAGTGATGATGGGAGACTCCTGTCCTCTCAAAGAAGACAGAGGGTAGCTGTGGAGGGTTTTTTTCTAGCTGGATGTCTGTGACCAGTGGTTTTCCACAAAGATCAGTGATGGGACCTCTGTTGTTTGTAGTATGTTTAATTACAATTTGGATAAAAATGTAGGTGGTCAGACGACACAAAAATTAGTCGAGTTGTAGATAGTGCAGTAGGTTGTCAAAGGATAAAGTGGGATATAGATCATTTGGAAAGTTGGGTAGAGAAATGGCAGTGAAGTTTAATCTGGACAAGTGTGATATAATGCATTTTCAGAAGTCAAATATAAGGGGAAAGTGTACAATAATTGGCAGGGTCCTCAGAAACAATGACATACAGAAGGATCTCAGGATGCAAGCCCATAATGCCAGAAAGTGACAACACAAATATATAAGGTGGTAAAGAAGGTGCACACACTGTATTGGAGTGTTAGCTATAAGGAAAAGTTAGAAAAACTTGTATTATTTTTGCTAGAGTATTGAATGGGCAAGCTGTTAGGAGTATATAAAATTGTAAGAGGCATAGATAGGGTGGATAGTCTTTTTCTCGGGATCGGAATGTCAAGTACCAGGGACATAGGTTTAAGGTGAGAGAGGGTAAATTTAAAGGAGATGTGTGTGGCAAGTTTTTTTTTATACACAGGTTAGTTAGTGCCTGGAGCATGCTGCCAGGGGAGGTGGTAGAAGCAGATAAAATAGCAACATTTAAGAGACATTTAGATAGACATGTGAAATAAAGGGATATGGACCATGTGCAGGTAGATGGGATTAGTTTAGAATGGCATTACGGTCAGCACAGACACAGAGGGCTAAAGGGCCTGTTCCTGTGCTGTACTGTTTTATGTGTTATCAATGGGTATTTAGTGAACAGTGATGCTTTGCCTAGTTCGTTCTTTCTTCTGCTAAGAAAATCAGTTTGATTTAGATAATGATGCTGGTTGGTAGAATCTCCCTGAGAGAGACTGGAGACACAGAAGGGACCAGGTCAACTGCATCACCAACATTTCATAAGTAACGGAGCCATGGCATTATGCAGGCCATACAGCCAACTGTGGCTGTACTGGGATCTGAAAGAGCTCCTGTTCTTTTCCCACAGCAATACCAAATCTTCTTTTTTACCAAAGACTCACTTCCTGCTCAGAAATTAATTTCTCAATACTGTGCTCTACATCATAACAATTGAGTAAAGAAAATGTAGCTCAGACCCACCCCTGGTATTTTTGCCAATTATTTACAATCTGTTCCCTTGTTACTGACTCTCCAGGCAGAAGCACCCTTCTCTCCACTGTCTGAACCCTTCGATAATATTTCTCACACTTGTCAATTGCAGGTCAGGTGTCTGTATGTATCTCACTTGCTCTTTATGTATTTATAAGTGCATTATCTGTGTCCTGAACAAAAACAGAAGTTGCTGGAAAAGCTCAGCAGGTCTGGCAGCATCTGTGAAGAAAGAAATCAGTTAATGTTTTGGGTCCAGTGACTCTTCCTCAGAACTGTGTCCTGCTTGAATAGTAACTGTGGGCTTTCAGTGTAATCCAATGACTGAAAGAGGTTAATGGGACTAAGGTGTGTGTCCGTCTTTGATGTGACAGGAGACTCATTCTGTGGTGGTTCCTGTTTCATCTCACCACCTGTGTCCATTTCTCCCATCACAGTCTCAGTGGATGCGAAACAGCAGAGCCACATCTGAAACTGTTAGCAGAGACTCTGTCATCCTGTCATCCTTATGCACCACATAAGCCCACTGTGGTGCTTATCAAGCTGACCTACACACTCCATTGTTCATTGTATTGCTCCACAGCCTTGGTGGATAAATGTGAGGTGATACACTAGGGCAGGACAAACAAGGCAAGAGAAAACATGATGAGCAGTAGGAACATGGGAAGCACTGAGGATCAGAGGGCCCTTGGCATGCAACTACATGGTGCCTTAAGGTTGTGAGACAGTTAGATAAAGTGGTTAAGAAGGCATATGGCAGACTTGCCTTTATTAGCTGAGGCACAGAGTTTAAGAGCAGGGGAGTAATGCTGGAACTGTATAAAATGTTGGTTAGCCTGCAGCTCGAGTATTGTGTGAAGTTCTGGTATTCACATTGTAGGAGGGATATGATAGCACTTGAGAGGGTGCAGAGGGAATTTACCCGAATGTTACCTGGGCTAGAGAGTTTCAGTTATGAAGAGAGATTGGATAGGCTGGGGTTGTTTTCCTTAGAGCAGAGGAAACTGAGAGGGAACATGATTGTGATGTATAAAATGATGCGGGACATGGACAGGGTAGGCAGGAAGGAACATTTTCCCTTAATGGAAGGATCAATGACCACAGGACACAGATTTAAGGTAAGGGCCAGGAGGTTTCGAGGGAATGTGAGCAAAATGTTTTTCATCTGAAGGCTGGTGGTAATCTGGAACTCACTGCCTGCAAGGGTAGGAGAGGCAGATTCCACATCACATTTAAAAAGTATTTAGACATGCACTTGTGATGCCAAGGCCATGGGCCAAGTGCTGGGAAATGAGATTAGAATAGTTAGGTGGTTGTTTTTGACTGACAGACTCGATGTGTCAAAGGTCATTTTCCTGTGCTGCAGATCTCTATGACTCTATGACCCCTGCAAACTAGAGCTTGAGTCCTTTAATGTCTGTCTTTGCTGCAGCATGGCTAGGATGCAAGAATTCCCTCTGACAATCCTCTTCCTAGACTGCTCCAGCTCATTGAGCAGGCTCCTAAATACCAAGGCTGGGCAAGTCTCCTCATGGAGAATCCTCATCCACCAGTGCATGGTCTCTGTCTCGGCTGGTAACACAATATCACCACGATGTGTTAACTCTTTCTCACAGAGTTAATGTTGCTTCAAAGGACGGGTGAGGAAGCCTTGTAGCTCCTTAGTAAAAACCAAAAGAAACTGCGGATGCCGTAAATCAGAAACAAAGACAGAAATTGCTGGAAAAGCTCAGCAGGTCCCTTCTGAGGAAGGTTTACGTGACCCAAAATGTTAACTCTGATTTCTCTCCACAGTTGCTGCCAGGCTTGCTGAGCTTTTCTAGCAATTTCTGTTTTCGTGGTCTCTCTTTAGTGTTTGATAAAGATCAAGTCCACACACACATTTTTTATTAATAAGGTATTTGCAAGGAAACACAGTTCATTGACAGGGATTGCTGACATCATTGACAGTGAAGGAGAAATGGGGAAACTAAACTTACTCATTATTGCATTTGCTCTCAAACATCCATATCGCACTTAGAAATCCTACTAGGCTAACTGATATCATTGAAACTTATTTTTGTGGATAATTATCCCCATGGCAAATATAGTCCTGTAAATTTATTTTGGTTTGCATTCTGAAACAGTTTTCCAGTAGACCTAACTCTTTTCCTGTTTCTCAGATGGGTTTCTGGATTGCATGACAATTGAAAGAATAATGAAAGAGCTTGCACTCCTGTAACTATATTCCCTTCCTTGGGAAATCTGAAAATACCTTCTGGCCGATGAAATGTAGCCACTGTTGTCCTTCAGCCAAGAGCAACAGTGATTCATACACAGTAAGGTCCCACAAGCAGTAATGAGGGAAATCACCAGTTAATTTGTTTTTAGAAGTCTTGATTAAAGGATAAATATTGTTTCTGACAGCCGGAGTATTATCCTGCTTTACTTTCAAAAGTTCCATGAGATTTTATTCTCTATTGTGAATGGTGGAAATGACTAGAATTAAGAATCTTGAGCAGAAGATGCCACTTCACAATGCCTTAGCATTCCCTTGGAGGTGCATGTGGGTGCCAATCTAGCTGATGTGATGAAGCCCCTAGGGTGAAACCTTGTCAGTGACTTTTCAAAAGTTCCACTTGTAAACAAGAAATCAAAAAGACTTCAAAAATCCCAGATAAACTGAGAGGAAATAGTGAAAATCCGATTTTATTTAAAGTGTTGTTGTAAATAAGCCAGGCAACAAAGACTGACCCAGTCAATCTCAACAACAAGCCATCAGTTATTTATATAGTTCAAGGACCTCATAGGTTGTGGTGAGTTAAAATTTTGTTTAATGAAACGGTATTTGTTTTAACAAGCTGGACATTCTCCTACAAGAATATTTCTGGAGTGAATCCAAAGTACTGCAGATGTTGAGGATCTGAAATAAAAATAGCCGGTGCTGGAGATGCAAGGTTCTGAAGAACAGTCAGACAGGACTCAGAACTTGAACTCTGCTTCTCTCTCCACAGATTCTGCCTGAGCTGCTGAGTTTCTCCAGAAATTTCTGTAAGAATGTCTCTAAACACTCAGTATATTGAGTATACTGAATGCATTGAGTTTAGGAGTTGGGAGGTCACGTTACAGCTATGCGGGACATTGGTTAGGCCACTTTTGGAATACTGCATTCAGTTCTGGTCTCCCTGCTATAGGAAAGATGTTGTTAAACTTGAAAGGGTTCAGAAAAGAAATACAAGGATGTTGCCAGGGTTGGAGGGTTTGAGCATAAAGGGAGAGGCTGAATAGGCTGGGGCTATTTTCCCTGGAGTTTCTCCAGCAATCTCTGCTTCTGTTTCGGATCCTCAGCCTCCTTAGATCTTTGTATTATTCATTTGAATGTTCAGGCCAAAATATTATGACTAAATCTTAACCCAGAATTTCAATCAAGTTCCTCCTGCTACAGTGTAATAGGCCCAGAATGAATGATGTAGCTCCTTTGGTAAAGGAAAAGCCATTGCACTGGTTTCATAATATGATGTCGTTGTGTTATAAATCCAGCATCAAACACTTGGGGAACCTCTCACTTGTTTTGTACGTGTGTTAGTTTGTTCTTTCCATCACAAAATCCTATTCAGAACATCCATTTTGACTGAACCGCTAACCTCTGGAAATAAGGCTTAAGTTCCAGAGGATTTTTCCTTTTGCAGTTGCACCTTTCAAAGGCCTCAATGGGCCACATCTGTGGAGATTTAGATCTAGATTTTCAGATTTAGCTTTTATTGTCTTGTGTATTCAAGTACAGAAGCATGAGAGTACAATGAAAAGTGTTTAATGTTGGCACACACGGAGAGCTGGAATAGCACTTTGTGAAGTCTTTTGAAGGCCTCAAGGTTCTCATAAGGTAATTGCTCACAGAAAGGGATTAATTCTCCACTGTAAGCAAAGGAACCCCAGTGCAAGTCAAAGTGTTTAAAGAGATTTTTTTAGTTTGAGTTGTGTCTAGGAAGGCTCGTCTCTATCATATAGAGAGGGATTAGTTTGACTAGGCTTATATTCGGGAGTTTAAAATTGATGAAAGGGGATCTGATTGAAATGTATAAAATCCTAACAGGGCTGGGCCGGTTGCAGGGAGGATGTTTCCCTCCGGATGGGGAGTCTGGAACCAGGGGACACGGTCTCAGGATATAGAGGAAGCATTTCAGATTGAGATGTGGAAATATTTTTGGTCAGCCTGCAGAGTTCTCCACCACAGAACGCTGTGGAGAACGAGTTACTGAACAGATACAAGAAAGAGATTGATGCATTTTTGAGACAAAGCAGGCAAGTGGTGTTGACATGGAGGACCAGTCATGACTGTATTGAATGGTTATGCAGGTTCAATGGGCTGAATGGCCTATACCGGCTCCTAGTTACTAAATCTTAGCTCACATTCCTTCTGTGTCCCAGTGACCCGCTCCTGACGTGCAAACGATTCTGTTCCTAGAATCTGCCCATTGCGTGCAGTTGAGTTGGCATTTACTTTGCCAAAATCATCAAAGACCCCTTCCACCCCAGTAATACTCTCCTGCAACCTCTTCTATCAGGCAAAAGGTTCAGAAGCTTGAACACACGCACCAACAGGTTCAAGAACAGCTTCTTCCCTGCCGTTATCAGACTGATGAATGGACTCTCTAACTTCAAAGAATGCTGATCTTGCTTTGTGCCCCTCCTGTGCAGTATAACCCTGTCTGCCTCGTTCTGTCTAAACACCCTGTGATCTGTATGTCTTTGTTTGCTATCATCTGCCTGTACTGCTTACAAAACAAAGCTTTTCACTGTACTTAGGTACACAGGACTACAATAAATCAAATCAAATCAAATCAAATTGGCCAAGGGCGCAGTGGGAATTTCCATGTTGTGACCAATGACTATCCATTCATTGACACAGGTTCATGAGCTGACTCCCCCCTCCCTCTCAAAACTACAGAGATGGAGAGATCCTGCCTGCTTCTCGATCACTTTTTATTTATGTGCCACATTCTGGGGGCACAAAATGAACTGCAAAATTATAAATATTCCACATAGCCTTCAGGGGCCAGGTGGACTATTATTCATTGGAAGGAGTTATGGGAAAGCATCGTTGGGAGTACAATTATGTCCTAAATGTTCAACTTAATTCTGGTCCGAAATCCTCCGGCCAACAAATGACCTTCATAGCCATCAAATGCTGTCAATGTTATACATGTAAGTGATTTTCTTTAAGAGTTTTCAGTTGGACGCTGCTTTGAGCAGAAGCAAAAACAGAAGTTGCTGGAAAAGATCATCAGGTCTGGCAGCATCTGTGAAGAGAAATCAGAGTCACTCTTCTTCTGTTTTTGTTTCTGATTTACAGCATCCGCAGTTCTTTCGGTTTATCTTTTGCTTTGTGCACTGCTATTGTGAAGTGAGGTAATTGTTAAAGGTTAAACTACCTGATGAAGAGGGGAAACACTGGAAATCCAGTAGGACCTCATCACAGGCACCAGCAACATATTTTGCCCCAGGAAGCCAATCAGATGTGGTTCAGTTGTTAAATTTAGTGCTAATTAATCTGATTGTTCATATGTTAATTAGCCTGGTTTCCACATCAGGCTGAGCTCTGATTCTCTCCACCTTCCTACTGTTGAAGGTGACTTTTTATAGCTCAGTGACAAAGATATCAAACAGTTGTGAGTGCCACTTAGCTCGAAATAACTTACTCCCGATTTGTCACTTACCAAAATAGTACCGAAACTCTGCTTTCCTGTCTGTTCATCTGTGGAGCTGAGCGCAGCAAATGGGAAAGGATATTTATAAAACTATATATTTGTACAGTGCAGATCTTATAGCATTGCTGCAGTATTTTTCATATTTACATGCTCTTGGACAAAGGCAAATAACATCTCAATAATACGCCGTTCAGGAAATCCAATTAATACAAGGGACCTAGGCAGACAGGCCCATTGTTCCCTGAAAGTGGCAACACAAGTGGATAATGTGTTCACAAGGCGTAAGGCATGCTTGTCTTCTTTTGTCAGAGCATAGAGTTTAAAAACTGCCAAGCCATGTTGCAGCTATATAGAACTTTAGTCAGGCTCCGCTTGGAATATTATGTATAGTTCTGGTCAGCACATTACCCGAAGGATGTGGAAGCTTTGGAGAGGGTACAGAAATGGTTTACCAGGATGTTGCCTGGTTTGGAGTATATTAGCTATGAGGACAGCTTGGACAAACTTGTTTTGTTTTCACTTGAACATTGAAGGTTGAGGGTCAATCTGATTGAACTTTACAAAATTACAAGAGGCATAAATAGAATAGATACTCAGAGTCTTTCTCCCAGGGTAGAAACGTCAATTACAAGGGGACATAGGGCTAGTGTAAAACCGGATAAGTTTAAATGAGATGTGAGAGGCAGGTTTTTTACACAGAGTGTGGTAAATGCCTGGAATGTGCTGCCAGAGGAGGTGGTGGAGGCAGATACAAGAGCAACATGTAAGCGGCATCTTGACAGATACGTGATTAGCCCAGGGATAGAGGGATGTGAACCACATAAAGGCAAAAGGTTTTTAGTTCAGAAAGGCACAAAGTGTCAGCATAGTCTTTGCAGGCTGAAGGGCCTGTTCCTGTGTTGTACTGTTCTTTGTTCTTTGAGAATCAGTATGACATGACTTCTTTGTCCAGCTTGGACTTTCAGTTTATTTTTATACCCCTGATAGCTTTATTCAAATCCTTGTGTGACATTATTGGGAAATGTTAGGGGGTAATTTGAAATGAGTTAGGGTGGCATGGTGGTTAGCATTGCTGTTTCACAGTGGCGGGGGTCCCAATTCGATTCCACCCTCGGCAACTGTCTGTGTGGGAGTTTGCACATTCTCTCTGTATCTGTGTGGGTTTCCTCCAGGTGCTCCAGGTGTAGGTTAGGGTGGATTGGCCATGCTAAATTGCCCATAGTGTCCAGGGATGTGTAGGTTAGGTTGGTTAGCCAGGGGAAATGTCGGGTTATGGGGATAGGGTAGAGGTCCAGCTTTGGGTGCGATGCTCTCCAGAGGGATGTGTGTCTGAATGGCCTATTTGCGCTCTGTAAGGATTCCACGATTCTATGAACCTAGTCATCAGCTAAATGACAGTATTGTCATAGAGTCTGAGAGCGCTGCAGCACAGAAAACACCCTTCAGCCTATCAAGTCTGCACCAACCAAAAACAGAAAGAATTCCATTCTCATCCCATCCACAAAGTGAACTAGTGTCAAACCCATCTACTGCCTTCAAAGGCCTCAACAGTTTGACTCCGGGTGACCGTCTGAAATGAGTGAACGGGAGAACCTGATTTTACATCTCTCCTTATTTTTATTTCCATGGAATTCAACAAACGCTGCAATAGGATGCAATGACTAAGCAGGAAAAAGGCTGCGACAAGCCCTGAGATGGGGCATTTCTCCCATTCTGAAATTATCATCTCAAAGCCTCTGAGGGTTTCTTTCATTGTCCATGTTCAGGCACCCTCCTTAAATCTCTCTTTATTCACTGTGCCTTCTCCTGCAGCAGAGTCCAGGCTGATAACTGTCAGGATAAGGCACAGTGTTAGTGCCAGGCCACACCAGTGTACAACGACCATGAAGCATGATGCAGATACACTCACTGCAAAGATGACACTGAGTCAAATGTACAGAACTACGAGTGGACAAAAGGCTTGTGCAGATGCCGGGGGAATCTTGCAGACTGATGGGCTTTGGTACTAACATTGGAAAGATTTTGAAGACAATGCAGGAGATAAATAATTGGAAATGCATTTGCACCAATCATTAAAATCAATGTCACCCAGTGATTTAGTGCTGAATATCATTTACTACCAGTTTCAAATTTAACACTTAGAATTTAAATCATCTGTTGTTCCTCACCTTCCCAATAAGTCAATCCATTCAGCAGTCACGTTGTATGGTATTACTCGCTGCTGATTGTTTCTGGTTAAAAGCCACTACATTACAAACTGACAGCGTTCCGATTGTGTGATTAATGCAGGAGGACAGGTTTAACACCTGATACTCTGAAGGTTCAAGTGTGTCTTTGAAATTTACACTGCAATCTTCCAACCATCAGCTTCCCAGCACTGAGTGTATATGAAATGAAGGATAACCTTATTGCTTTGCAAAACTGCCACATCTGGCCCATTATTTCACTGTTATTGCAAGTGTGAGCTTGTTTGTTCACTCACTAAAAAATGTATTCATTAACAGTTGAATCCTGGACATGAAAGTCTGTGTAACTACTGACAGATTTCACCGTATGCATTCTAAACAAGGTCACAGATAAATTCTGTTTGCCACTGGATGCAATTAATTGACAATGCGGTTTAAATGTCTTCATACAGCCTGATGATTTCAATTAAATGTAATTATTTTAAATTTAATTTGCCTTCCATGTTGGATTTGAACTATCCAATCATTTTGGTGTCTCCCACCCATCCTCCTCCTCTAACCAAAACAAAAGGGTTCTGAGCGCCGATTTGGTAAGGATACTAGGTTTTTTTTCAGAATTCAGAACAGTGGGAATGGATGTTAGGGCAGTTGCATGCTCCTCCTGTAGAATGTAGGAGGTAAGGGTCACCACTAGTGTCCCCACTGACTTCATCTGCGGGAAGTGCACCCAACTCCAGCTCCTCGGAAACCGCGTTAGGGAACTGGAGCTGGAGCTGGAGCTGGATGAACTTCGGATCATTCAGGAGGCTGAGGGGGTAATTGAGAGGAGTTACAGGGAGGTAGTCACACCTCAGGTACAGGAAAAAGGTAGCTGGGTTACAGTCAGGGGATGGAAAGGGAACAGGCAGACAGTGCAGGGATCTCCTGTGGCCATTCCTCTCAATAACAAGTATACTGTTTTGGATACTGTTTGGGGGGGGGACTTACCAGGGGTAAGCCATGGGTTACAGGTCTCTGGCACAGAGTATGTCCCTGTTGCTCAGAAGGGAAGGGGGGAGGAGAGCATTAGTCATTGGGGACTCCATAGTTAGGGGGACAGATAGGAGATTCTGTGGAAACGAGAGAGACTCGCAGTTGGTGTGTTGCCTCCCTGGTGCCAGGGTCCGTGATGTCTCAGATCGCGTTTTCAGGATCCTTAAGAGGGAGGGGGAGCAGCCCCAAGTCGTGGTCCACATAGGCACCAACGACATAGGTAGGAAAAGGGATGGGGATGTAAGGCAGAAATTCAAGGAGCGAGGGTGGAAGCTTAGAGCTAGAACAAACAGAGTTGTTATCTCTGGTTTGTTACCCGTGCCACGTGCCAACGAGGCGAGGAATAGGGAGAGAGAGCAGTTGAACACGTGGCTACAGGGATTGTGCAGGAGGGAGGGATTCAGATACCTGGATAATTGGGGCTCATTCTGGGGTAGGTGGGACCTCTACAAATGGGATGGTCTACACCTGAACCAGAGGGGTACCAATATCCTGGGGGGGAAATTTGCTAATGCTCTTCGGGAGGGTTTAAACTAATTCAACAGGGGGGTGGGAATCTGAATTGTAGCTCCAGTGTACAGGAGGTTGAGAGTAGTGAGGTCATAAATAAGGTTTCAAGGTTGCAGGAGTGTACCAGCAGGCAGGAAGGTGGTTTGAAGTGTGCCTACTTCAACGCCAGGAGCATCCGGAATAAGGTGGGTGAACTTGCAGCATGGGTTGGTACCTGGGACTTCGATGTTGTGGCCATTTCGGAGATATGGATAGAGCAGGGTCAGGAATGGTTGTTGCAGGTTCCGGGGTTTAGATGTTTCAGTAAGATCAGGGAAGGTGGTAAAAGAGGGGGAGGTGTGGCATTGTTAGTCAAGGACAGTATTACAGTGGCAGAAAGGACGTTTGATGAGGACTTGTCTACTGAGGTAGTACGGGCTGAGGTTAGAAACAGGAAAGGAGAGGTCACCCTGTTGGGAGTTTTCTACAGGCCTCCGAAAAGTTCCAGAGATGTAAAGGAAAGGATTGCAAAGATGATTCTGGATGGGAGCGAAAGTAACAGGGTAGTTGTTATGGGGGACTTTAACTTTCCAAATATTGACTGGAAACGCTATAGTTCGAGTACTTTAGATGGGTCAGTTTTTGTCCAATGTGTGCAGGAGGGTTTCCTGACACAGTATGTAGATAGGCCAACAAGAGGCGAGGCCACATTGGATTTGGTACTGGGTAATGAACCAGGCCAGGTGTTAGATTTGGAGGTAGGTGAGCACTTTGGTGATAGTGACCACAATTCGGTTACGTTTACTTTAGCAATGGAAAAGGATCGGTATATAAAGCAGGGCAAGAGTTATAGCTGGGGGAAAGGCAATTATGAGGCGATGAGGCAAGATTTAGGATGCATAGGATGGAGAAGGAAACTGCAGGGGCTGGG
>NC_063352.1:2774992-2794163 GCF_021869965.1 Rhincodon typus | reverse complement strand
TGGATTTCAGTAAAGCGTTTGATAAGGTTCCCCATGGTAGGCTATTGCAGAAAATACGGAGGCATGGGATTGAGGGTGATTTAGCGGTTTGGATCAGAAATTGGCTAGCTGTAAGAAGACAGAGGGTGGTGGTTGACGGGAAATATTCATCCTGGAGTTCAGTTACTAGTGGTGTACCTCAAGGATCTGTTTTGGGGCCACTGCTGTTTGTCATTTTTATAAATGACCTGGATGAGGGCGTAGAAGGATGGGCTAGTAAATTTGCGGATGACACCAAAGTCGGTGGAGTTGTGGATAGTGCGGAAGGATGTTGCAGGCTACAGAGGGATATAGATAAGCTGCAGAGCTGGGCTGAGAGGTGGCAAATGGAGTTTATTGCGGAAAAGTGTGAGGTGATTCACTTTGGAAGGAGTAACAGGAATACAGAGTACTGGGCTAATGGTAAGATTCTTGGTAGTGTGAATGAGCAGAGAGATCTCGGTGTCCATGTGCATAGATCACTGAAAGTTGCCACCCAGGTTGATAAGGTTGTTAAGAAGGCGTACGGTGTGTTAGGTTTTATTGGTAGAGGGATTGAGTTTCGGAGCCATGAGGTCATGTTGCAGCTGTACAAAACTCTGGTGTGGCCGCACTTGGAATATTGCGTACAGTTCTGGTCGCTGCATTATAGGAAGGATGTGGAAACATTGGAAAGGGTGCAGAGGAGATTTACCAGGATGTTGCCTGGTATGGAGGGAAGGTCTTATGAGGAAAGGCTGAGGGACTTGAGGCTGTTTTCGTTAGAGAGAAGAAGGTGACTTAATAGAGACATACAAGATGATCAGAGGATTAGATAGGATGCACAGTGAGAGCCTTTTTCCTCAGATGGTGATGGCTCGCACGAGGGGACATAGCTGTAAATTGAGGAGTGATAGATATAGGACAGATGTCAGAGGTAGGTTCTTTACTCAGAGAGTAGTAAGGGCGTGGAATGCCCTCCCTGCAACAATAGTAGACTCGCCAACTTTAAGGGCATTTAAATGGTCATTGGATAAACATATTGATGATAATGGAATAGTTTAGGTTAGATGGGCTTCAGATTGGTTTCACAGGTCGGCGCAACATTGAGGGCCGAAGGGCCTGTACTGCGCTGTAATGTTCTATGTTCTATGTTTGTTCCATTTGTTCATTAAAACTTTGAGTTATTTCCTTTAGCTCATTTTTCCTCATGTTCAATGAACAGTAACCTTATTTTTAAATCTTGCAAATGGTCAAAGGAACAAACAGAGCTATTCCTTTAAAGGATTTGCTTCAGAGGACTGAAATGTTTATCCTTTGATATTTCGAAATGAAGTAATGATACTATCACAGTCCTTCTCAATCTCAGCAGCTCTGTCAATGCACCTCCAAGCCTACCTCAGCATCCTGTGGTGAGTTGTTGCTGGTGTGTCTTTGAGATTCGTGCAGTGTATCTGTGAAGGAATCTCCAAGGAAAGTGACAATCATTTACTTCAGAAGCCAGTGCTGCTCTGACTAAACACATCACACATCTGTGAAGATTTATAGCTTCAGTATGACGCAATGTAAAAACACTGATGTGGAGGTGCCAATGTTGGACTGAGGTGGACAAAGTCAGAAGTCACATGGTATGGGCAGAAACATGACAGATGGCGGTTAATCTAGACTAATGTGTGGTGATGCACTTTGGAAGGTGCATCAGATGGAAATTATACAGTGAATGGCAGAACTTTTAGGAGTATTGATATGCAGATTGATCTGGGTGTGCAGGTCCACAGATCACTGAAGGTGGCAGCGCAGGTAGATCAGGCAGTGAAAAAGGCCTATGGCATGCTTGCCTTCATTGGAAGGGGCATTGATTATAAGGATAGACAAGTTATGCTGCAGCTTTACAGAACTTTAGTGAGGCCACACTTGGAATATTGCGTACAGTTCTGGTCACCACACTACCAGAAGGATGTGGTGGCTTTGGAGAGGGTACAGAGAAGGTTTACCAGGATGTTGCCTGGTATGGAGGATTTTAGCTATGCAGAAAGGTTGGATAGACTGGGTTTGTTGAATGCAGGAGGTTGACGGGTGACCTGATAGAAGTTTATTAGATTGTGAATGGCATGGATAGAGTGCAAACTATGAGAATTTTTCCCAGGGTGGAGGGGTCAGTTACTAGAGATCAAAAGTTCAAGGTGTGAGGGGTGAAGTTGAAAAGAGATGTGCGAGGCACGTTTTTCACACAAAGGGTGGTGAGTCCTTGGAACGTGCTGCTAAAGGAGGTGGTGGAAGCAGACATAATAGCACCATTCAAGAAACACCTGGGCAAATGCATGAATAGGAAGGGAATAGAAGGATACGGATCCTGTAAGTGAAGACTGTTTTAGTGTGGAAGGGTAAAATGTGTTGGCACAGGCTTGGAGGGCCGAAGGGCCTGTTCCTGTGCTGTATTGTTCTTTTTTCTTTGATACCAGGTTATAGTCCAACAGGTTTATTTGAAATCACAAGTTTTCAAAGCGCTGCTCCTTCATCAGGTGACCACATGCAGCTTTGGTTAATTTTTAAAAAATTCATTCACAGGATGAGGGCATAGCTGGCTTGGCCAGCATTTATTGCCCAGAGTCAACCAGATTCCTCCTTTGATGTGTGAGTCATAGGTAGGCCAGACCAACTGGGGATGGTAGTTTCCCTTCCCTAAAGGGCATTAGTGAACGAGATGCATTTCTTCCTCCCTGACAATCAGCAATGGATTCACATCCATCATTAGACTCTTATTTCCAGTTTTAGTTTGTAATTGAATTCAAATTCCAGTACCTGAACCTAGATCCCCAGAACATTTCATGGGTCTCTGGAGTAATAGCTCCATGCTTGTACCACTAGGCCATCACCTCCTCTGTGCTAGCTGATAATATTATGACACTTGCTCCAGCTTAACCGGAGATTCGTAATGTGCCCATTGTTGTAAGTGTCATCTTACGAAATGGTGTGGTTTGGGTCATCCATTTCCCGGTGGTGAACTCGAGTTTGTCTTCTATTAGAGACTGTTCTGCATTGTTTGCCTCTTTGTGAAGGGAAGTTCTTTTTAAAATTCATTCACAGATGTCAGCATCATTGGCTGGGTCATCATTCATTGGTCATATACAATTGACCAGTAGAAGGTGGTAGTGAGCCACCTTCTTGAACCACTGCAGTCCATGTGCTATTTTCAGGGACGGAGTTAGGGATCTCAACCTAACAATACTGAGGGGACGGTGACATATTTCCAAGTCAGGACTGTGAATGGCTTGGAGGAGAGTGGTGTTCCCATGTATCTGCTTAAATTCACAACTTCATTACAAGTGTGCAATTACATTTCCTGACGGCGTGTGAAACTGAACTGGACTCACCACATTAACAGAGTGGCTACAAGAGCAGGTCAGAAGCTGGAAATACTGCAGCAAGTAACTCATCTCCTGACTCCTCAAAGCCTGTGCACCATCTACAAGGCACAAGTCAGGAGTGTGATGGAATACTCCCCACTTGCCTGAATGACTGGAGCCCCAACAACACTCAAGAAGCTCAACACCATCCAAGACAAAGCAGACGCTTGATCGGCACCACATCCACAAACATCCACTCCCTCCACCACCATTGCTCAGTAGCTATCTACAAGATGCACTGCAGAAATTCAACAAAGATCCTCAGAAAGCACCTTCCAAACTGATAATAAAAACTGAAAGAACTGTGGATGCTGTAAATCAGGAACAAAAACAAAGTTGCTGGAAAAGTTCAGCAGGTCTGGCAGCATCTGTAAAGGGAAAAAACAGAGTTAACGTTTTGGGTCTGGTGAGGTTCTGAGGAAGGGTCACTGGACCCGAAAAATTAACTCTGTTTTTTCCTTCATAGATGCTGCCAGAACGGCTGAGCTTTTCCAGCAACTTTGTTTTTCTTCCAAATCCATGACCACTTCCATCTAGAAGGACAAGGGCAGCAGATAGATGGGAACACAACCACCTCCAAGCTCCCCTCCAAGCCAACCACCATCTTGACTTGGAAATATATCACCGCTCCTTCACTGTCGCTGGGTCAAGATTCTGGAATTGATTGATTGTCTGATTGATTTATTGTCACGTGTACTGAAATACAGTGAAAAGCTTTGTTTACGAGCAGTACGGGCAGATCACAGCAAGCAAACGATGTACAGATCAAAAAGACTTAGACAGGGGCACACAGGTTGCATTGCGCAGGGTGTGTGCTGGGCTAGATCAATGTTAGTGAGATCGGCATTATTTGAGGCTAGAAAGTCTGATAACGGCCAGGAAGAAGCTGTTCCTGAATCTGCTTGTGCATGTGTTCAGGCTTCTGTATCTCCTGCCTGATGGAAGAGGTTGTAGGAGATCATTACCAGGGTGCGATGTGTCTTTGATGATATTGGCAGCCTTTCCGCAGCAGTGAGCCATGTAAATGGAGTCCATGGATGGAAGGTTGGCTCCCGTGATGGTCTGGGCTGTGCACACCACCTTCGTAGTTTCTTACAGTCCTGGGCGGAGCAGTTGCCGTACCAGGCCGTTATGTACCTGGACAGTATGCTTTCAATGGTGCATCTGTAGGAGTTGGTGAGGGACCTTATGGACATGGCAAATTTCCTGAGCTGCCTGAGGAAGAAGAGGCATTGTTGTGCCTTCTTGACCATCACATTTACGTGGGAAATCCAGGACAGGTCATTGGTTATCGTCACTCCGAGGAACTTGATGCTCTTCACCCTCTCAACCTCAGCTCCATTGATGTAGATGGGGTGTGTTCTCATCCTTTCTTTCTGAAGTCGGTGATCAGTTCTTTAGTTTTGTCGACATTGGAAGGGAGATTGTTCTCATTGCACCATATCACCAAGCCCTCTATCTCCCTTCTGTGTTTTGATGGGTCATTGTTAGATATCCGTCCTACTATGCTGGTGTCATCAGCGAACGTGTAGAAGGCGTTCATTCAGAATTTGGATACACAGTGGTGGGTGTATAGGGAGTACAGTAGGGGGCTGAGGACGCATCCCTGGGGGGGGCTCCAGTGTTAAGAGTTGAATTCCCTCCATAAGGGCCAATGTGGGTCAGCCTACAGCACATGGACCGTAGCAGTTCAAGAAGGCAGCTCACCACCACCTACTCAAGGGGCAATTAGGGATGAGCAATAAATGCTGGCCCAGCCAGCAATGCCTATGTCCCATGTGTGAATGAACAAATATTATTTACTTGTCCAGCACCCACAATTACGGTTCTCCTCACAGGATTTCTCAGTTCTCGTAATGGCAAACTGGCTCAGACAGATTATTTCGCACTGCCAATCACTTCCTCCATACTTACTGTCCAAATCAGGCTTCCTACTAAAGGCGTGTGCAACTGGGAAGGGTGTCCTCTAGTTGGCCTCAGTGATGATCAGCCCACTGAAGACAATACAGTTGGAGCTAAAAACCCACTAATTGTGTTTACAAAATTAAGTCAGCAAATTAGAGAATCAGCTGCACTTCCCTTAACTTTGCACCATCTGTTCCCAAACAATAAAAACTCCAAGGGCTTCTACGTTCCCTTCAGTAACTTTTGAACATATGTTTGTGAAATAAAACACTTCACACACGAAATGAAGTAGCTCAGGCTGGAGGCTCTGCTGTCTGTATAATACAACGGTAAACTAAGGAATCCAAGCTTCACACCCAGTGCCCCTCTCCAAGTTAGTCAAACGGGAGGCAAAAACGGCATTAAAGTTAGATCTGGCCATTTTAAGTTACTCCTCACAAAGACAATGCAAGGCACAAAAAAAATTTCATAGGTCTGGCTGTTACAAACAAGCCCAGTCTAGTCAAACAGGATGTGATTGAATTAGATTTTTGCAAATGTAGATGGAGGCACGTTCTGCGTTTATCGCTCAAAATTAAATCACTCTTTTTTTAAACAATGAGCTGATGGTTAATTTGAATTTGTCATAACTACACAATGCACAATGCTGAACCGTATGGTCAGCATGTCCAGCAATTCCCATCATAATACACATTTTAGGCAATACACATTTTATATTCACGTATGTCTCAGGCCAACATTTTGCCTTATTATCTGCTGATGTTTCAGTGTGAGCTGTTTTCCTGCCAGCCTTCCATCAGAGATAACACAGTGTGGAGCTGGAGGGACACAGCAGGCCAGGCAGCATCAGAGAAGCAGAAAGTTGATGTTTCAGGTCGGACCCTTCTTCAGAACAGTCGGCAGTTGTTACTATCTCTGAGCCTTCCGTCAGTGTCCATTTGAGGGGCGGTGTGAGGTGGTATGTTCCAAGATCACCTTAACTGGGCCTGGAATCAGACAAGCTCTGTTTAATGTTATTCTGAACGATAGAACAAAGAGGGAGAAGGGCTTCCCACTCATAAAGGGAACAGAATGAAAGGCGTAGATGTAATGTGATGGGCAAAACAAACAAGGGTGATGTGAGGAAGATCTTTTCCACCCAGCGAGTAGTTAAGATCTGGAATGCACTGCCTGGAAATGGCAGGTTCCATGGAGACATTTAAGGGGGGCATTGAATGGTCATTTGGATAGTAATGGCATACAGGGATAAGGGGAGAAAGGCAGGAGATTGGCACTAAGTAATCATGCTCATTTGAAGAGCTAGTACAGTTACAATGTCTGAATGGCCTTTTTCTGTGCCGTAACACTTCTGTGATTAGGTGTTTGAAAGCTTTTAGCTTGGGGCAACTGAGCTAACTGACTTTGTACAAACATTACAGTGTTTGCTATTTTAACATGAGTGGTCAATATTTTCAATAGGTTGTTGTCATACTGAATGCAATGCTTCTCTGATGATTTAGTGTAGAGAGTCTTAACAATCACAATAATATTGGTTTATAAGAAATCGTGTGTTTTCATTTTCACTAAATATAGCAAACCGCGTTAAAAAGCAGTGTTTTAGACAGAGCTAGGCGATCTCACGACCTATGGATCAGATCTAAGCTCTGCAGTCCTGCCACTCCAGGTGTGAATGGTGGGGGTCAATTAAACAACTCACTGGAGGAGGATGTGCCACAAATATCCCCATCCTCAATGATGGAAGAGCCCAGCACATCAGTGCAAAAGATAAGGCTGAAGCTTTCACTTTTTGGAATATTACATTCAATTCTGGTCTGCCAGCTATAGGAAAGATGTTGTGAAACTAGAAAGGTTTCAGAAAAGGTTGACAAGGATGTTGCCGGGGTTGGAGGGTTTGAGCTATAGGGAGAGGCTGAATAGGTTGGGGCTATTTTCCCCAGAGTGTTGGAGGCTGAGGGGTGGCTTTATAGATGTTTATAAAATCATGAGGGGCATGGATAGGGTAAATAGACAAGGTTTTTTCCCCAGGGTAGGGGAGTCTAAAACTAGAGGGGCATAGGTTTAAGGTGAGAGGAGAAAGATTTAAAAAGGACCTGAGTGGGTGGTGCGTGTATGGAATGAGCTGCCAGAGGAGGCAGTGGAGGCTGGTACAATGACAACATTTAAAAGGCATCTGGATGGGTATGTACCCATGTTCAGTTGAACAGGAAAGGATTAGAGGGATATGGGCCAAATGCTGGCAAATAGGGCTAGATTATTTTAGGATATCTGGTCGGCATGGATGAGTTGGACCGAAGGGTCTGTTTCCACGTTGTATATCTCTATGACTCTAACATTTTATAAGCATGCCAGAGGCTAGGAATATTGCGGCGAGTAACTCACCTCCTGACCACCCCACAACCCCTAACCCCACTCCCAGACCCTGCCCACCATCTACAAGGCACAAGTCAGGAGTGTGATGGAATACTTGCCTGGATGGGTGCAGCCCCAATAACACTCAAGAAGCTTGACACCATCCAGGACAAAGCAGCCGCTTGATTGGCATCACATCCACAAGCACCCACTCCCTCCACCACCGACGCTCAGTAGCAGCAGTGTGTACTATCTACAAGATGCACTGCAGAAATTCTCCAAGGATCCTTCAACAGAACCAACCAAACCCATAAACAGTACCATCAAGAAAGATCAATTCAGCAGATAAATGGGAGCGCCGGCATCTTGAAGCTCCTCTTCATGTTACAGACCATCCCAACTTGGAAATATATTGTCATTCCTGCAGTCTTGCTGGGTCAAAATCCTGGAGTTCCCACTCCCCTAACAACACTCTGCTTGTTCATATACCACACAGACAGGAGTGGTTCAAAATGGCAGCTCACCACTACCTCTTCCAGGGCAATTACAGATGACCAATGAGTGCTAGCCTTGCATCCTGTGAATGAATTTTAAAAAGTCCCCCACAAAAAGAAATAAATGAGATAAAATGGTCTGCAGTAGAAGACAGCGCTGAAGGGGTTTCCAAGGGGAAATGGATGACTCAATCCATTGTCCAGGGGATGTTGCAAATAACATTAAAAATCTACTCTCCAACATAGGGGACTCCAAGTTCGAGCGTCATGGCCAGGAATCCTTAACTGCTGAGTAAAACGGCCAATATTGATGTGAATCTGATTGAAATGCAGAGATGGTTTAAACAACAAAATGTCAAGGACAGCTGGTCAAAGTGTACCTGAGCAAGGAACAGCTAGTTAGAAATTTTAGAGCTTTGTAAACATGGCAGAAGCTAAAGCAAAAGTAAAATCCCCTGAGGTCAATTATGTTAGAATAGGAAACTTGTTTCATACCATTAATGAGTTAGAAATCTGTGACTGTATTGGCTTGGCAGGAATGTTCTCCACTGTTAGCAAGATTGAACAGAGTTCTGATCTCAAGTGTCAGTAAATATTGAAAAAGAAAGCTAGCAAAGAGGCTGCAATTGAACAGTATATTCTACTCAAGACAATTGAAGTATGTGCTATTGAATAGAGTTAGATTTCAACACAGTATCATGACAAACAAGGTTATGACAAATCCAAGCCATTCTTTAGTTGCCGAGATGACTGGAAATTACAAAGGCAAGTCGATAAAGAACACAATTATCTAAACTTGTGAATTCATAGTCAACATGTACTTCAAATTATCAAATAGAATGTGCTCTTTTCTACTTTTAATAAGAGCTGACCACCTCAATACTATTACTTTTCTCAACCTCTTAAGTAGACATTCAAATCTCCTGGAATCAATCCAAAGTGTTTCACAGCTGCCAAGGGTTTACTTTTGCTTTATTCTTTACTTAATTGTAATTTTCACTGCAAGTTTTCCCTGAGGAATAGCTCTCTAACTCCAGCTAGGCAAATCCTCCAGTCTTGTTTAATTCCTCACAAACTGGGTGCAATCTTCTATCTGCACTCTGCATGGTTAATGAGAGGTTCAGTGCATTCTTTCATTAATATAGAATCCTGGTGAATGTCTGTCCTTTTCATCCAGTTCCCACTGCCCAATCCCCACCTCTCATTTGGCTTCAAACCACAGAAGACCAAGAATTACAACTGCCCTCCCTTTATGATATTCGTAGATCCATAGGAAGCCTGTAACCTGATAAAAAAAAAATTCTGTCCATGTGTCCATGGCAATGGGAAACATTTTAGCCCAGTATCAAGTAGAAACGGGAAGAACTGTGGGTGCTGGAAATCAGAAACAAAAACAGACATTGCTGGAAAAGCTCAGCAGATCTGGCAGCATTTGTGAAGAGAAATTAGAGCTAATGTTTCAGATCGAGTGATCCTTCCTGACCCCTAGTTTTGAGGATTAGACACTTAAAAGGGTTTTGAATTACACAGTTTCCCGGAATAATTAAAATTGGATAAAGGATGTCGATTTGTGAATGGGGATTTCAGAAAGTTCATTTTGGAGGCAGGTATTGATTGGGTGCCAAGTTCCCACTCTATCACCTATTGAATGGAGAGGCCAAAGAGTAGAAAGTCAATGATGTATAAGAATCCAGATGGGGAATTAGTTTGACTCCTTTCCATAGCAACACTTTTGAATAATGGGACTCTCTAGTGGAATTGATCATGGAAATGAGGTCAAAGCGGGATATCCCCACTTTAGAATACAATCACAAGCTATGAGAAGGTAAAACAATTGAGGAAAGCCTCAGTAGAGTACAACTCCTGACACAGGATGGAGACTCTGACAACCTTAATGCCAAGGCAGGAAATCTGGTTAAGGGACAGGAGCCATGCTCATCTGAGAGGCAGATCCAATTGAGATCCTTACATTATCACAAGGCTGACAGAGAAAAGCCAGATAGGGATCTCACCCTGTGTTTGAAGTCGCATTCTACAGGGACTTTCCTCAAGTTCCTCAACTGCAACAAGCAGCATTGGCTTAAAGCACAAGAGAAAGTAGAGATGACATTAGGAAACAATATTAAGATCACAGTGGGCTCCTGGAGATAGCTCTTTCCAGCAGCATCACTGTAAAAGCTTCTTCTAAAACCGTTACAACATTGGATTAGAAGATAATGTTTGCCAACAACTAAAACTTCCACCAACAATACCATCCTCTCTCTTGGATCTGGTCAAACTCCAATTGCAGAGAGTTATAACAAATAGTGGAAGGACAACTTCAGAAGGTTTTGAAAAGTCAGCCGCATGTTACAAACATATAAATGGGGAGCAGGAGTTCAACCCTTTAGCTTGCTCTTTGTGTTTTGGTAGATCCTGAGCTCCACTTTCCTGGCTCACCTCTGTGCTGTTTGACTTCCTGTCAATCCAGAATCTGTCAAATCCACCAATAACAATTGTTTCTGAGCCACCCTCCGATACTGAACACAATTCTACAGCCCAACAGTCTATTTTTTTTGGTTCATTCATGAGATGAGGTCATCATTGGCTCGGTCAGTATTTATTGCCCATCCCAGTTCAGAGTCAACCACATTGCTGTGAGTCTGGAGTCACATGTAGGCCAGACCAGGTAAGGATGGCAGTTTTCCTTCCCTGAATACATTATGAAACTGGTGGGCTTTTTTTAAACCCCAACACCCACCATCCTAGTCATCATTTGACTCTTCTTTCCAAATTTTTATTGAATTCAAATTCCACCATCTGCTGTGGTGGGATTTGAATCCAGATCCCCAGAACATTATCTGGGTCTCTGGATTAACAGTCCAGTGGTAATTCCACTGGGCTATCACCTCCCCCTTGACATCTCAGGGAAAACAAATGCTTTAATATCTGCTTTAAATGGGAGTCCCTTAGTTCTGAAACAGTATCCTCCTGATTTAAGGCTCTTCTCCCAAAGGGAAGGGGATTTAGGGATTGTTGAGGGTATGAAATCAAGTGTAGATTTAAACTGGTAAGGAGGTCAAATCTTCATCCCTAAGAAAAACATCGATGTACCAGAGATAGTAGGAACTGCAGATGCTGGAGAATCTGAGATAACAAGGTGTAGAGCTGGATGAACACAGCAGGCCAAGCAGCATCAGAAGAGCAGGAAAGCTGACATTTCGGGTCTAGACCCTTCATGGCAATCCAATAGCTTCATTGTCATGTGTTTTTCCTTGGTCCAGATTTTCCAAAAGTGCACTAAAATTTGTAAACTGCTGTGTTAGAGTTTTGACCTCAAACTTCCTGGATTATCAGTGCAGACTTCTGGAATACTATCCCAAAAACTACTATAGCCAGAATAATCTGTTCCCACCAATTAATCTATTCTATTGTATGTCATATATAAATGAACCTGTCTCTGTGGAAAATAAATTAACAAATATAAAAGCTTGATTAGAACTGCAGAAATTAATTATAAAAATGGAATCCCTGTTTGGGAAGAGTTCATAGATCACTCTGAAAATAATTAGTCCTTCTAGCTGGCAAAATAATTGATGAGGTATTCAATCCAATGGATAATCAGGAGAAAATTGAGTTGGTACTGCCATTAGAGATAAAAATGATATAGAAAACCTGACCAAGCATCAAAACCTCCAGCAACAATCTCATGGAAAATGCCAATGTAACAGCTGTGATTTCTGCCTCTAAGGTCCCAGTGCAGAATTGATTTGACACATGGAAGATCCCACAGGATACATTACAAAAAGTTATGCTTTCATTAATCACAAACTCAAGAATGTTCCTCTACTTCCTTTCTAACTTGTCGGAATATATCTTGTTTATCAACTTGTTAAATACCATTGAATTATAATCTTGGCATCATGTCAGCTTCCTCACTGACTAATTTTTCATTGTGCATAGGCAGAAAAGGCAAGCAATGCGCAGTGAGTATTTTGCTTCAAGTTTATCTTGGATAGTGCCTGTTGCAGATTCTTTTTGTATAAGTAAAACTGTTCCCAGTATTTGACTGTTACCTATGAGCTCAATCAGACTAATCAGACATGTTTGCCTTTATTGGTCAGGGATTGAGTACAAGAGTCAGGATGTCATGTTGCAGCTTTAGAAGACTTTGGTTAGGCAACACTTAGAGTATTGCGTCCAGTTCTGGTCACCACATTACAGGAAGGATGTGGAGGCTTTGGAGAGGGTGCAGAAGAGGTTTACCAGGATGCTGCCTGGATTACAGGGTCTGAGCTACAAGGAGAGGCTAGAAAAACTCGAGTTGTTTTCTCTTTAGTGAGGGAGGCTGAGGAGAGACTCAATAGAAGTCTATAAAATTATGAGAGGCATAGATAGGGTTAACAGTCAGAATCTTTTTCCCAGAGTTGAAATGTTTAATACTAGGGGGCATGCATTTAAGGTGAGAGGAGGAAAGTTCAAAGGAGATGTGAGGGGTATGTTTTTTACACAGAGTGGTAGGAGTGTGGAACGCACTGCCAGGGGTAGGGGTGGCGGCAGATATGATTGGGGCTTTTAAGGGGCTTTTAGATAAGTGCATGAATATGCAAGGAATGGAGGGATATGGACCAAGGGCAGGCAGAAGGGATTAGCTTAATTTGCTGTCGTGTTCAGCACAACATTGTGGGCCGAAGGGCCTGTTCCTGTGCTGTACGGTTCTATGTTCTATAAGCTAAAATAGTCACTCACTCTGAGGTAAAAGATGCTTTATGCTTTTAGTTTTGATCAGTTGGGTTAAATTAGATGGAAAAGGTAACTTAGATGAGAAGTTCATAGGAATTTTTCAGGATAGTTTCTTCAAACTGCACTTTCTGGATCTGAAAGAGCAGGCAACACTACACCTGGCATTGTGCAATGAGATAGGATTAATTAATGATCTTATAGTGAAGGTGCCTCTAGATAAGAGCGACCATAATATGATTGAATTTTACATTCAATTTGAAAGAGTGAAGAATATGTCTGAGGCCAATATTTCAAAATTAAATAAGGCTAATTATGAGGGCATGAAACGTGAAGCTAAATGAGCAGCAAATTAAATTTGGGGCTAGATTTCTTGAGATACAGCAGGAGACATTTGAGGGATTGTTCAGAATACACAGAACAGATGTATTTCAACAAGAAAGAATAATTTTAACAGGAAAGTTTGGAGTGGCTCAGTGGTTAGCACTGCTGCCTCATAGCTCCAGGAATGCAGGTTTGATTCCACCCTTGGGTGACTGTCTGTGTGGAGTTTGCACATTCTCCTCGTGTCTGTGTGGGTTTCCTCCGGGTGCTCCAGTTTCCTCCCACAGTCCACAGGTGTGCAGGTTAGGTGGCATAGTCATGGGAAATGCAGTTTAAGGGGATGGGTCTGGGTGGGATGCTCTTTGGAGCGTCAGTGTAGACTTGATGGGCCGAATGGCCTGCTGCCACACTGTAGGGATTCTATGAAAACTAATTATTCTCAGTAACTTAATAAAAGGTTAAAGAGAGTATCAAATGTAAATAAAAGCATACAGTTGCACAAAGATGTCAAAAGACTGGAAAGAAAATAAAAAAAAAACAAAGAATGATTGGAAAAGGATGAGAAATGAGAGTGCAAAAGAAAGTTAGCTAGAAATATAAAACCAGATCACAAGAGCTTCTCTTAATGAAAACAGTCAGCAAAGCGTGCCTTGATCCAATTAACAGTGAGTCTGTGGAACTACTAATGGAAATTAAAGAGGGACAGATGAATCAGACAGCTACTTTGCACTGGTGCTCACTGCGAAGGATATAAGTAACATCCCAGAAATAGCTCAGTAAATAGAACGTAAGGGAGGAACTCAAGTCAAGCACAATCCCCCAGGAAGGGGGTTCTAAGGAAATGGTTGGAATGGCAGACTGACAAGTTCTCAGGTCTTGATGGAAATTATTTTGAGTGCCTTGTGTCTTTGGAGCTCTCTTTCACATAAGACAGTACAAGAAGAGTCTTTGAATAATTTTAAGGCAGGGTTAGATAGACTCTTAATAAGAGTAGTCAGTGAAAATGTGGAGTAGTCGGATCAACCACAATCTTACTGAATTGCAGAGCTGGCCTGAGGGGCTGAGTGGCCTTATCCTGTTCCTAATTTGTATGTTCACAGTTAGAACACAGCTCAAGGTTCAAAATCAGGATACACAGCAACTCAGAGCCTTATTCTCCAGCCCTACACAGTTTATTATGTCAGTGACCCAATCACATCAGGTGTCCCCAGATTTTATGCAGTCATCAAGAGACTTCTGTTATTGTTTGGCCAGTATGTTTCTAACAATGCTGAGGATCACAGAGGGGTCAGGCAGCATCCGGGCAGAGAGAGCAAGCTAACGTTTCGAGGCTAGAACACGCACGTCAGCTCTGATGAAAAGTCATATAGACTCGAAACATTAGCTTGCTCTCTCTCCAACAATACTGCCTGACCCGCTGTGATTTCCAGCATTTTTTTTTGTTTTCAGTACAGATTCCAGCATCTGCAGTAATTTGCTCCTACATTGTGTTTCTGACCTTCTGTGGCACAGTTAAAAATCACAATTAGGGATGACATTTTCAGACAAAACCAATGGGTTTATTGCTTGACCCGAATCATTAAATAATGGGGGAAAGAAAGTACTGATGGTCCTTTAAAAACTGAACAATAGACATAATAATATCCTGCAATGATTCATTGCCCTTCTGTAATAGAACGATATTGATTATCCCTCGATCTATCATTTTCTTTGACATTGCAGGGTGCTCAGCCTTGTCAGATTTTATAATCGAGGATTACAGAAGGTGGTGAGTCATTTCATGATGAATATTTTAAGAGAATTATTGATCATGGATTGCATTAAGGAGATTATGATTTATGATTTACTTAGAGTGGACATTAACGAAATGAGATGAGGGAATGCACTCACACAAACAATTTAGAACGTTGAAAATATCTCAGTGCAACTGAAAAAAGTATCAGTTTCAAGAGATTACTGAACGCATTCTTGCCAGAAGGAGATCTTGAAGATGGACCAGAAATAGGAACAGGAGTAGGCCATTCAGCCCTTTGAGCCTGCTCCACCATTCACAAGGATCGTGGCTGATCTGACATTCCTCACATCCACTTTCCTGCCCTTTTCTCATAACCCTGATTCCCCGACTAATCAAGAATCTATTGCTCTTAGCCTTAAATTTCCACAAGGGCTCTGCCCCCACAGTAGTCTTTGGCAAAGATTGCTAAAGACTCACAACCCTCTGAGGGATGAAATTCCTCCTCATCTCAGTCTTAAATTGGTGCCCCTTTATTCTGAGACATTGCCCTCTGGCCCTAGAATTACAAGGGAAAGTGGGGCCTGATGTGTCCTGATTGGTCTGATGGAGGGAACAGATGCTTTCCAAATCCAATATTGTGCCTATATCATGACACCAATAACTTGAATGTGAATAACATCTTTAACATTAATTAAACAACCCACAGACTTTCAGAAGAACATTAGAAAACAAAATATGATGTTGAGCTAATAAAGAGATTTAGGAGGGAGGAGCTCTGTGACTGGAAGCTCTTGGGTCAAACCTGCTACCAGCATGGTGAACAGTCCCACTCAGCCTCACACAGTTATTGTGAGGAAGGATCGAGCCTGGTTTGTGGCAGGAACAGCAGAAAATGTCTCCAACTTTACCAACATTGAAACGGGTGGAAATTTTTGTTCACTTAGTGCTGGATTTTGGACTGACAATGTATTCTGTTAGAGATAACAGAGAAATTGAAGGAAGTGATGGTGTAGTTGAGCTGGGAGCTGCACGTGTGTGTGTGTATGTGCGTGTGCGTGTATGTGTGTGTCTGTGTGAATGTGTGTGTGTCTGTGTGAATGTGTGTGCGTGTGTGTGCGTGTGTGTGTTTGTGAGTGCGTGTGTGTGTGTATGTGCGTGTGCGTTTGTGTGTGCCTGTGTGAATGTGTGTGTGTGTGTGTGAGTGAGTGTTATGTGTGTATGTCAATATCTGAGTGTGTGTGCATGTGCGCATGCATGTATGTGTATGTGTGTGTGCATGCATGTGTGTATGTGTCTGTGTGTGTGTGTGCATGTGTGTGTGTCTTTGTGTGTGTGCATGTGTGTGCGTGTGTGTGTGAGAGTGTGTGTGAGAGTGTGTATGCGAGAATGTGAGTGTGTGTGTATGCGTGCGCGTGTGCGTGCATGGTTGTGTGAGTGTGTGTGTATGTGAGTGTGAGTCTGGGTGTGAGATTGTGTGTGCGTGTGTGTGTGCATGCGTGTGTGTGCATTTGTGTATGCGTGTGTGTGTGCGTGTGCATGTGGATGTGTGTGTCTGTGTATGCGTGCGTGCATGCATGTGTGTGAGTGCACGTGCGTGAGCATGTGCGTGTGTGTGTGTGTGTGCATGTGTGTGTGCGTGTGTGTGTGGAAACCCCTGGTTTCTTCGCATTGATGTGTTTGAGGGGCTTCATGAAGGTGAGAAGGTGGAAAGAGCAAAGGACAGATCCTTGGGAGAAACCCCTGGTCACAGGAAGATAATCCATACAGTTGACTCTTCCACTACAATAATGTAGATGTGAATGAAACTGCATGAATATAGCTCCATCCAGAGAGTGGAGGAGATTGGTGTCAAGAATTTTGTCAAAGATGACAGATGGGTTGAGAAGGATAGGGAACATTAGTTTACCTTCATCACCGGGAGTGTGTAATAAGAGCTGTTTCAGTGCAAAGGCAAGGGTGGAAGACAGATTGGGGTTCTGGGAAATATGGACACGGAATACATTCAAGAACTGTGGAAAAGATTTGGAAGCTCCTTGGAATATCAGGATTAAGAAGGGAATGAACACATTTAGATGTTTGGACATAGCAATATTTACAAAGTTGTTTATTTGGTTTAGGGACATTGGGAGAAGTTGGCCAGTTGACCTGGAATTAGGCGCTGCATTTTTCACAGTGGAGCATGCTACAATGGATGTGAGTGGGTCTAGTGACCACAGTCAGCTCAACTGTTTGTAATTTATTCACAGGCTGTAGGGCATTTATTGGCCATCCCGAGTTACACAGAGGGCATTTGAGAGTCAAGCATATGGTAAAGACATATGAAGGACTTATGTTCCTGAAGGACATTAGTGAACCAGATGGATCTCCCCCCATAACAAACTACAGTGGTTTCTAGGTCATCATTAGACTCCTAGTTGCAGATTTTTACAGATTTCAAACTCTGCTATGGCAGGATTCCCTCTCAGATCCCTGGAAAATTACCTGTGTTTTTGGATTTACAGTCTAGCAATAAAACCACTAGGCCATCACCTCCTGTAAATGTTAACGTGGGCATCAGGAATTGCAAACCCAGGCACAATACCACCACCTTTTCCTCCCTCAGTTTCTGCTCTGGTTTCTTCTCACCCTTGTTACTTCTTTCTATCCCTTGTTCGAGTAGAGTCCTCTGTATTTCCTTATTAACACATTTGGTGGAGTCCTCATAGCTTTTAGCATCCACCCAATTTGGTGAATTGGGAGATAGATGTCAAATACTCCAAGCACTTTACTGATGTTATTGACAAACAAATACTTGCATAGTTATTGATAATTTTGAAGACTAGCATTTCAACTCCTCAGACAAACACTGACATTTATTGGGTAAGAGTTTTGCGTGCCCAAAAACTAGTCAATTACATGAATTATTGATTGGCCATTGGAATAACTGCACTGTACTTAATTCCTTTTGATGTGTTGTCAATAGCAAGCATAAGATTGCAGTAATAATAAAATAATTAAACAATGCAACTAACAGAAGTGCTTGTTTTGATTTCTTTTAACTGCTCCTTCCCTTGGGCTGTTTAATTGCTGCTTCTAGCAGGTCCTCAGACTGTGGCAGCTGGGAGCGCAGTACCAATGAGATGATTATTCTCCAGTGCAGTTTCCCTCAACTTACACTGTCATCAGTGAGCTACTATAACTGTCGGAAGATTAATCTTGGAATTTACTTCTTCTCCCCTTAAAATGTTGTTGAGCCTTAGTGGCTGGTTTGTATGAAAAAAAAATTCCTCAAGGAATATAAGAATTGGTAATGATCAAATTCATTACAAAGAAATTGAACATTTTGACAAAATATGTACTGTTTGCTCTTGCAATGCAACAGAGATAAAGGAATGTAGAAGTGGGAATTGATAACTCAAGCTGAAATTGGTTTGTGTGTGCATGTGTATGTCTGCATGACCAATACGCGACTCCCCAAGCAGGTGCTCTACTCCCAGCCCCAAAACAGCAGGGGAACCCCAGGCAGACAGAGGAAGCTCTCATGGCCTCATTGGGGAAGTGCGGCATTCCCAACGACACCTGGGAATCACTGGCCTAAGACCGTCCAAAGTGGAGGAGGAGCATGCAGGAAGGAGTTGAGCACCTTGCCGTTGGTAATAAGCGGAAGCCAGGCGAAAAGAGCGTGCTGCCACACCAATGCCCAACCCACCCCGTTCCCATGACCCACCTCCTGTCCCCGAGTGTAACAGAACCTGTGGGAGGCCCATCGGTCTGTACAGCCATCTACAGACTCACCCCGAGGGTGGAAGTGAGTCATCCTCATCTGTGAGGGACCGCCGATGATGGTGTGTGTTTGAGAGAGTGTGTGAGAGAGTGTATGTGTGTGTGTGGGTGTGTGTGTGTGTGTGTGTGTGTGTGTAAGAGTGTGTGAGTCCTTGCCCAGTGAAGTAGTTGATGCTACTTCAGTAAACGCTTTTAAAAAAAAGGTAGATTTTTTTTGAACAATAAAGGAATTAAGGGATACGGTGAGAATGCGGGTAAGTGGATCTGAGTCCACGAAAGGATCAGCCATGATCTTATTGAATGGCGGAGCAGGCTCAAAGGGCCAGACGGCCTACTCCTGCTCCTAGTTCTTATGTTCTTATGTGTGTGAGAGAGATTGTGTATGTGTGTGTGAGTGTGTGTGTGTGAGAGAGTGTGTGTATGTGTGTGTGAGTGTGTGTGTGTGTATGTGTGAGTGTGTGTGTATGTGTGTGTGTGAG
>NC_063352.1:2757077-2774492 GCF_021869965.1 Rhincodon typus | reverse complement strand
ATGTAAGAGTGTGTGTGTGTTACAGTGTATGTAAGAGTGTGTGTGTGACAGTGTGTGTGTGTGACAGTGTGTGTAAGTGTGTGTGTGTTACAGTGTATGTAAGAGTGTGTGTGTGTGACAGTGTGTGTGTGTTACAGTGTGTGTAAGAGTGTGTGTGTGTTACAGTGTATGTAAGAGTGTGTGTGTGTTACAGTGAATGTAAGAGTGTGTGTGTGTGACAGTGTGTGTGTGACAGTGTGTGTAAGAGTGTGTGTGTTACAGTGTATGTAAGAGTGTGTGTGTGTGACAGTGTGTGTGTGTGTTACAGTGTGTGTAAGAGTGTGTGTGTGTTACAGTGTATGTAAGAGTGTGTGTGTATACATATATATATATAAATCAGAAATACAATTGTCTCCAACTTAGCTTTCAATTGATTATTTTACAATTACTTCCTAATTATCTGCATATATCAAAATTAGACTGTCATTCATTAAGGCTTTCAAATATTTCTAAACTAGAACTATTCCAATAAAGGAAAAGCTTGATCAAAACACATTTCTGCTCTAGGTTGTCATGTATTATATATTTCAGCAACATTAAAGTACAGGTGAGTATTCGAGCCTGACTGACAACACAGTCAATGGTATTAAAGTGGACCATTTGTGTTCATTTGGAATCAGGTTATTTGTCTGTTTAAGCCAAATACGCAACTCAGCTCACCTGCGAGAGGTGACAAATGAAGAAATATTACCTGTGTGATACCAATTTGTATGCTCAACAGAGTCCTGTAAAGGAATTGTGAATTCATTGTTGTCAGATTTGGTAAGGCTGATTGTAAAATTTCCAGTTGGCCTCCTTATTCAAATTCTGGTAGCAAAATTTTCAAAAAAGGGGTAAAGACAGCACATGCCTGTATGTGCAGAGTAACAATACGCCTTTTCAATGTTTAGCTAAAGGATGTAACAAATGAACTTTCTGCTATTAATTCTCCCATTAAATATATTAGCTACAGGTTTTGGCAGTGACATAAAATAGATAACAATTGGTCCGGAATTATCCCCATTCTCCTTTCCATGGTGGAAAAGAAAGTGAAATCTAGTGAAATGTAAAGCAAGCTACTGTCTCATTACTTAGAGTTTTGTGCTGTGGCCATCAAAAAATTTCACCACTATTGCAGCTTAAGCTATTCCATTCAAGTAGAACACATTGATGATATTGGACTGTTTTAAGAACAAAAAGACAAAAGTAAAGCATAACAACCTTTACTTTTCATTCTCGCTGACAAAATGTCTATGGCTGTCTTCTTACAAAGTGTAAGTACTTTCTGGTTTTGTTTAGTTCTTTTCAGTTTTGCTTTCCATCATCACACAGATCTGTCAAATTTGAGTTCACTCATTTTGTTTTGAAGTCCTGATTTTTCTTGCTATGTCTCCCAGTTCCAGGGTGTTAAATCGATTGACAATAAATCTCACTGTTTTGACCACAGTTCTCATTTCCATGTCATTGAGAGGTCTGGAATACATGGTATCAGAGATAATGTATTGTCGTGGATAGAGATCTGGTTGGAAGACAGGAAGCAGCGAGTTGGAATAAACAGGTCCTTTTCAGAGTGACAGGCAGTGACGAGTGGGGTGCCGCAGGGTTCAGTGCTGGGACCCCAGCTGGCCACAATATACATTAACAATTTGGATGAAGGAATTGAATGCAGTATCTCCAAAAGTGCAGATGACACTAAGCTGGGGGGGGCAATGTGTGCTGTGAGGAGGATGTTAAGAGGCTGCAGGGTGACTTGGACAGACTGGCTGAGGGGGTAAGTACCTGGCAAATGCTGTATAATGTGGATAAATGTGAGGTTATCCACTTTCGTCACAAAAACAGGAAGGCAGATTATTACCTGAATGGTGGCAGTTTAGGAAAAAGTGAGGTGCAATGAGACCTGGGTATCATGGTCGAACAGTTGCTGAAGGTTGGCATGCAGGCAGCAGGCAGTGAGGAAAGCTAATGGCATGCTGGCCTTCATAGCGAGAGGGTTTGAATATCGGAGTAAGGATGTCTTGCTGCAGTTATACAGGGCCTTGGTGAAGCCACTTCTTGAGTATTGTGTGTAGTCTTGGTCTCCCAGTCTGAGGAAGGACATTCTTGCTATTGGGGGAGTCCAGTGAGGGTTCACCAGACTGATTCCCGGGATGGCAGGACTGATATATGAAGAATGACTGGATCGACTGGGCTTATACTTGCTGGAATTTCGAAGAACGATGGGGGATCTCATAAAAACATGTAAAATCCTGATGGGACTGGGCAGGCTCGATGTGGAAGATGTTGAGGAAGTCCAGAACTAAGGGCCACAGTCTAAGAATAAGGTCAGAAATCACACAACACTAGATTATAGTCCAACAGGTTTATTTGAAATCACAAGCTTTTGGAGAACTGCTCCTTTGTCAGGTGAAGTGAAGAGAAGCATATAGGCACAGAATTTATGGGCAGAGACATCAATGAGCAGAGAGATCTAAAGATCATACAAATGGTGTGAGTGGAACGGGCTGAACAACAAGTTTCTGCAGATATCAAAAGTATCAGACGATGTGAGTAAAGTGTCAGCAAGTGAAGGGATGACCCATAATCCGAGTAAATGAGGCAGAGAGATAATTGCAAAAAATTGTAAATAAGGTGGTGCTGGAGACAAACCAAATGACTGCAATAACGTGATAGGTATAAGAGTTGCATGCTGAGGATCTAACCAAAGTAATAAGTAATCCAAAACTGTACGGACTAATTAAGGTAGAAAGATCATAACAAGTTATCAAGGTGATGATTATAAAACAGGACAGTAAGGAAGATAGTAGGAACTGTAGATGCTGGAGAATCTGAGATGACAAGGTGTAGAGCTGGATGAACACAGCAGGCCAAGCAGCATCAGAGGAGCAGGAAAGCTGACGTTTCTGTAGGTGGTGTGGTTCCGTTACTTCATCTGCTTGGCAGCGTCTCACAGCTGGTCTGCTGTATCCTGAGCACAAGCTGAGAATATGGAGTTTATCTCGATTTCAAGGTTACAGCGTCAGCTATAGAGCTGGTGTATGAGATGATTGAGGAATGTGCAAGAGGTGCGACAGCAGAATCTCTCAGCGTAGTCTGGGTTGTAGGTCGACTTGTGTGTGTTCGTGATCTGTAATCCTTTCAGGATCTTCTCTGCTTTCTTGCATTTCTGTAGAAACTTGATGTCTGTGTCGATATGTGTGATCTTCCTGGAGGTCCTATCCACTTTGAGCTGGCAGTTGGTGGTGTTGATGTTAGCCATGATGTGTTGGTGCTGGTGTCGGACTGGGGTGGACAAGGTCAGAAATCACATGACACCAGATTATAGTTTAATGGGTTTATTTGAAAACACAAGCTTTTGGAGCGCTGCCCCTTTGCCAGGTGAAGTGAGGAGAAATACATGGACACAGAAATCACATGCAGAGAGATCAAAGAATAAGGGGTAAGCCATTCAGGACTGAGATGAGGAAGAATTTCTTCACTCAGACAGCTGTGAACCTGTGGAATTCTCTCCCACAGGAAGCTGTTGGGGACAGTTCATTAGATAATATTCAAGAGGGAGCTGGATATGGCCCTTGCAGCTAAAGGGATGAAGGGGTATGGAGAGAAAGCTGGAATTGGATACTGAAATTACATGATCAGCCATGATCATATTGAATGGTGGTACAGGCTGGAAGGGCTGAATGGCCTACTCCTGAACTTATTTTCTACATTTCTGTGTTTCTATTATCAGTTTGCGTTTTCACATCAACTGAAAGAAGATTTAACTATGAGCTCAAACTGCAATTGTTTGCCCCATTTTCAAAATCAAAACAAGGTAACTGTAAAGTAGCACAAATATGCCATACCTGTCATCAATGTTACTACTGAATCTTCAACTTCCCATGATAAAAAACAAAAACAAATTTAGTACTATCAAAGTATTCTGTTTTCCTGTTTGTTTCTTCTTATGTTGATTTTTACCATCTATTGTCTCCATTTTCTTTTATAGCCTCTGAAATATCAGAAAAACGTTGAAGAGTTGGCATATTTTTCTTTTGCAGGGCCTTTGAGATGTTAATTTATTTATTCATTCATGCTGTGGGTCTGGAGTTACATGTAGGTCAGACCAGGTAAGGGATGGCAGTTTCCTTCCCTAAAGGACATTAGTGAACCAGATGGGTTTTTTCTCCAGTTGACAATGGATTCATGGTCATCATTAGACTCTTAATTCCAGATTTTTATTGAACTCACAATCCATCATCTGTCGTGGTGGGATTCAAACCCCAGGTCCCCAGAATATTATCTGGGTCTCTGAATTAACAGTCCAGCAATAATATCACTAGGCCATCGCCTAATAAATTACATGATTTATACATATGTAAATATTCATATTTATTTTAGAATTTAGTTTTGAACTAGTGGCATGTGGGCTTTGGATACAATGGGTATGATGGGGTTTAGCAATTAACTTATCAGTTTTTCTGGATACATGACTTTTTAAACCAACATGAGAGAAAGATGACTCCTGGAATATAATGTGAAATTTGTTTGTATTGAAAATGTTTTATAAGCATACAGAGTAAATATTTAAAAAGCATTATGGATTTTTTGATTTAGAAAAATCAGAAACTGATTTTGTCTTTCGTTAGGGGATGAATTCATAGATCGGAAAGTTTTTGGTTTCAGCTTGTGAGATTCCAGGTTGAAGTTGGATGCAAGAACAGTTTCTCCTTGAAAAAAGAATTAGTTCAGAATCGTTAGGAAATAGATTTCCTCAATGCAAGGGTTTTAGTTTGAAAACTCCAGGCCAGAGGGGTTTGGTTAGAAATCTAAATGGGTTATTTGAAGCTGAGAAATTCTAATGACAATGTATGAATAATCAATGAAAAGGTTATCAAAACCTGAAATTAAAAGAAACAAAATCTACGGATCTAATAGGCAAAGGACTCTGTTTGGTTTTTGAGTACTGAGAAGTGATACTGTTGATGTAGATGGGATTGTACTTTTTATTGAATCCCTACAGTGTTGAAGAAGGCCATTCAGCCCATTGAGCCCATACTAGCCCTTCTGAAGAGCATCCCACTCAAACCCAGGTCCTCAACCTTGCATTTCCAATGGCTAATCCACCTAGTCTGCACATCCCTGGACACTATGGGACAATTTCCCATGGCCAAACCACCTAACCTGCATATCTTTGGACTGGGGGAGGAAACAGGAGCTCTCAGAGGAAACTCACAGAGACATGGGGAGAATATGCAATGACCTGAGGTGGGATTGAACCCAGGTCCCCAGTGCTGTGAGGCAGCAGACCTAAACACTGAGCCATGCTGCTGCCCAATGCATTTTGGAATATTTCAAATTGTGTTAGATGTAAATAGTTTGGTTTGTTCTATTTTGTCTTCATTTTTTTTTACTTAATAAACTTCTGTTGTGGTGAAGACATAAGGAACATTCAAGAGGCTGTAGATAGGTTGCATGAGTGGACAAAACTTGGCTGATGAATGTCATGTGGGAAATTGGGAGGTCATGCACTTTGGTAGGAAGCATCAAAAGACAGGCTGTTATTTAAATGGAGAGAGAGACTCCAGAAAGTGCAGCTCAGAGAGATCTGGCTGTTCCTGTACATGAAACACAATAACATTAGTGTACAGGGTGTAATTAAAAGGGCTAATAAAATGCAGATAAATTGTAGAATGTAAATGTAGATAAAAATGTAGATAATAAAGTTCTGAAGAAGGGTTCCGACCCGAAATATCAACTTTCCTGCTCCTCTGATGCTGCCTGGCACACTGTGTTCCTCCAGCTCCACACTGTGCTATTTCTAATAAAATGTAAGCTTTCATTGCAGTAGAGTTGGATTTTAAAAATAGGAAAGCTCAGTAGCAACTTCGCACAGTGTTGATACGGCCGCACCTGGAGTATTGTTTTAATCGTTGCATTTTAATAAAAGGCCGCAATGGCATAGGGAGCAGTTCAAAAGTGATTCACTCAGTTGATTTGTAGGAGCAAGAGATTGACTTATCAAGAATGGCTAAACAAGTCAGGACTTTCTTCAAGAGACAACAAGGTGCAGGGCTGGATGAACACAGCAGGCCAAGCAGCATCATAGGAGCAGAGAGGCTGACGTTTCGGGCCTAGACCCTTCATCAGAAAAGGGGGAGGGGAAGGGGGTTTTGAAATAAATAGGGAGAGAGTGGGAGGCCGATAGAAGAGGGATAGAGGAGAGGATAGGTGGAGAGGAAACAAACAGGTCGAAGAGGCGGGGATGGGGCCAGGAAAGGTGAGTGTAGGTAGGGAGTTAGGAAGGGGATAGGTCAGTCCAGGGAGGACGGACAGGTCAAGGGGGCGGGATGAGGTTGGTCGGTAGGAGATGGAGGTGCGGCTTGAGGTGCGAGGAGGGGATAGGTGGGAGGAAGAACAGGTTAGGGAGGCAGGGACAAGCTGGACTGGTTTTGGGATGCGGTAGGGGGAGGGGAGATTTTGAAACTTGTGAAATCCACATTGATACCATTGGGCTGCAGGGTTCCCAAGCGGAATATGAGTTGCTGTTCCTGCAACCTTCGGGTGGCATCGTTGTGGCACTGCAGGAGGCCCAGGATGGACATGTCATCTGAGGAATGGGAGGGGGAGTTGAAATGGTTCGCAACTGGGAGGTGCAGTTGTTTGTTGCGAACCGAGCGTAGGGACTTTCTTCATTAGGGTTTAAGGATATCAGGGGGTGATCTTATTGAAAGATACAAGATTCTTTTGGGGCTTGACAAGGGAGATATTGTGAAGGTGTTTCTACTCATGGGGGAGTCTTGGACCAGGGAACATCATTACAGTATAGAGGGACACTCATTGAGTGAATGTCTGCAATTGTCTACCCCTGAGAGTTGTGGAAGCTAGATCACTGCAATTGTTTAAAGAGGAGGGAGGTAGATTTTTGAATTGTAGGGGAGTTGAGGGAATGAGGAGCTGCCATGAGAAAGGAGTTGAGGCCTGGAACAGATTGACGATGATTGTGTTGAATAGTAGAGAGAACTTGCGAGCACCTACTCCTGTCTTTCATGCTCTTAAAAATGTGTTGCAGTCAACTACCTATCACCTGCAACAACAGGGAACATTGAAGAGAGACCTTCAGGCTCTCAAAACAATAATGATGTATATTGTCACAAATCCCCTGAAGACTAGGACAAAAGATTACATTTCTTGCACTTTGCTACCAGAGAATCCCCAAATGAATTTTCTGACTTTAGTCCATTTGAATTGAAAAATGATCATGAGGTAAGAAGTCTGTCAAATTTGATTGAGGAGGAATACAAACGCTCAGTGTTGGCTTATGTTCATGTTTCTTGAGCATGGAAACAAAGATGGGAGCATCTAAAAACTTCACTTCAGGCTGAGATGATAGAATGGGCAGACAAACTTGCCACAACCAGATAATTTCAATCAGGAGACAAAGTGTTAGTGTTACTAACTTTGCAAAGTGAATCTCAGGTCTGTACTTAGTAGTCCGGAGGGTTAGAAAAGTAATTTAACTGATAGATACACCGAACTGTAGGAAGAAGGATTATGGTCAGATCACATGAAGATATTAATGCAATATTATCATAGGCAGGAAGAACAGAAAGAGCAAGTGTCTGAGGTTCAAAGAGTAGTGGAGTTTGGCAGACACAGGAAGAGTGAGGTAGGAGGAGAAGACGATGCCTTGAATATTGAATTACAGGGAGCAGTACAGGACAATCCAGTAAAGTCATGGAGGAAATTTATGAGAATCTGTTGAGATCCTCCAGGATGTACTATGTGAGCAGAGATAATTAGATGTCAGGGAATCAGTACCGATATAACAAAATCCTTATGGTTAATTGCAAAGTTACCAAAATCAGGTGGAAATAGAAATTCAATACGTGCTCAGAGATCACCTGATTAAACCTAATAGAAGCTGCTGAACCAGGTAGGTCCACAAAATGCTGTATTGATGACAGATAAGTAACACAACAACTAAAACCAATTCATATCCAATTCATTGCGCAGAAAATTGTATTGATAATGTTGGCAACTTGTCATTTCTTTCAAAGGTTGATCTATTGAAGGGAGACTGGTAGGTGCCATTAATATCAAAAGCTAAGGCAATATCAGCATCTGTTCCATTAAATGATAGAAGAGCCCAGCACATCAGTGCAAAAGATAAGGTTGAAGCATTTGCAACAAGCTGATCCATCTCGGCCGCCTCCGGTGGTCCCCAGCATTACAGATGCCAGTCTTCAGCTAATTCAATTCACTCCACGTGATATCAAGAAACGGTTGGAGGTATTGAATACTGCAAATGTGATGGGTCCTGACAACATTCCGGCAATAGTACTGAAGAATTCTGCTTCAGAACTTGCCGATCCCCTAGCCAAGCTGTGCGAGTACAGTTACAACACTGACAATGTGGAAAATTGCCCAGGTGTGTCCTGTGCACAAAAAGCAGGACAAATCCAACCCGGCTAATTACCATCCCATCAGTCTCCTCTTGATCATTAGTGAAGTGATGGAAGGTGTCATCAACAGTGCTATCAAGCAGCACCTGCTCAGCAATAACCTGCTCAACGAAAATTTGTAGCTCAGGTTGTGGATGCAATTATTCATTTGCTTACTGAGCCAGCTGTTCCATGGTGTGCAGACGTTTTGTTACCATTCTAGGCAACATCATCAGTGCGGCCTCTAATCAAAGTGTTGGTGATCTGCTCATGAGAGCTCCAGGAACGTGTGATTTTTACTGGAAATCTGCGGCTGGCTTCAATAATTGTGCCATCAATAGATGTCTTACAAAAACTGGTAAAGATGATATGGGCAGCAGAGTGCCAAGCAGACTTTGAGAAGTTGAAGACAATGTGAATAAATGTTACCAGTGCAGGTCATCACGAACTTAGCCAAACCTTTTGGCTGGGAATTGATGCTGGTGGCTCTGGGCTAGGTGCTGCGATATCGCAAGATGAGGAATCGGACATAGAGAAACCAATGGGATATTTTTCTAGGAAGTTAAACAAACATCAGAAGAAGTCAACTAATTGGAAAAGGAGATGACAGGATTATGATTGGCTGATCAGCAGTCCATCATGTTGCAAAGGAACATTACAATATACTGACCATAACATGTGAGATTCCATAGAGACATTTAAGACTTAAAATGCACGAATGTTCCAATGGAGATTATTTCATATAAAAATTGTACACATTGCTAGAAAAACTAATCTAATTGCTGACATATTATAAAGAATGTGATTGTGCTGGAATTGTTAAGAAATTGGGAAGTAAATGGCAAAAAATATTGTTGAAATCTTGCAAAAGGATTGGGTGATGGTGAATGAATGTATTTTTTTTTGTCTTGTTTTGTGCACATGTAATCCTCAATTAATGTGGCTTCACCGTGACATGGGTTTTGCTCTCCTAGTCGCCATTCCAATAATGCCTCTGGAATCTTGACAATACAGTGCTTACCTGGCTCAGCAACAGCACAAAGGAAGAAATGCAGACCAAAACACAGCAGTCCTCACAAGTGCCTGTTTGTCCAGCTCGTTCTGACCATTGCTTACCTCATTTAAGGGTGGATAAGTTTTTAAAGACTGCCTACCTTGTTATGGATTGGCACCTATCTACCAGCTTCAAATATTGGGGAAGGCAATAACCTGGTGGTATTTTCACTAGGCTATCAATCCGGAGACCCAGGTAATGTTCTGAGGATCTTGGTTCAAATCCTACTACAGCAGATGCTGGAATTTGAATTCAATAAAAATCTGGAATTAAGTCTAATGCTAACCATGAAATCATTGTTGGTGGGAAAAAGCCCATCTGGTTTAACTTTTCTGAAGAAGGGTCCAGACTTGAAACGTCAGCCTTCCTGCTCCTCTGATGCTGCTTGGCCTGCTGTGTTCGTCCAGCTCTACACCTTGTTATCTCAGATTCTCCAGCATTGGCAGTTCCTCCTATATCTGGTTTAACTAATTCCTTTTAGGGAAGGAATCTGCTGCCCTTACCTTGTCAGGCCTACATGTGACTCCTGACCCAGAGCAATGTGGTTGACTCTTAACTGCCCTCCAGAAAATTAAGGATGGGCAATAAATGCTGCCTAGTGATACTCACATCCTATGAATGCACAAGAAAGTACCCTAAGCACCATACTACTGGCAGCAGAATGAGCCATTTACAAGATGCAGTGCAACAACTGACCAAGGCTCCTCAGACAGCACCTTTCAAACCCACGACCACTCCCATCTAGAAGGACAAAGATAGCAGGAACACCATGACCCTCAAGTTCCTCTCCAAACTACTCACCATCCTGACGTGGAATTATATTACTGTTCCTTATATTAATGTTCCTAGCATTGGGAGGGGTCCAGAGGAGGTTTACAAAAACAATCCTGGGGATGAAGATTTTGTCATGTGACAAACAGTTGAGGAGTCTTGGTCTATACATGATGGAGTTTAGAAGGATGAAAGAGGATCTCACAGAAAACTGAGAGGTCTGGATAGAATGGACATGGAGAAGATGTTTCCACTAGTGGGAGAAATTAGGATCTGAGGGCATATACTCAGAGTGAAGGGACGAGGGTCAAAATCCTGGAATTCCCTCCCCAAGGGCATTGTGGGTCAACCTACTGCATGTGGAATGTAGCGGTTCAAGACGGCAGCTCACTAACACCTTCTCAAGGGCAACTAGGGACGGGCAATAAATGTGATATCCACCTTCTCTGAATGAATAAAAACCAAACACAACACTGCCTCAATATTGTGTCAGATGAGATAATCCGTTTGAGTCCCGAAGAGAGGTATGAATTTAATCTATTGACCTAGAGATGACAACACAACCAAGTGAGGCAGAGAGGAGTGCACACTTAGTCATTAACAATGATTCTCAAAATACCATTGTACACTTCATTAGCAACAAAAAATGATATCATGCTGTGTGTATTGAAGCAGAGAGCACCAATTATAGCATAACGTGTCAGAAATTTACAGAGCTTTTGTCAAGAAATTTGGAGAATTTCAGACTTGAAATTACATGAAAAAGAATTGCATGCACAATTCTAACTCTGCTTCACCATTAAAAATGCAGAATAAGCTATAGCATTAATCACAGCTGACCCATAGAATCTACTCTGTTAATGACTTGAATAATAACTCAACACTGATACTGGGCAAGGATGAAATGATTGTTTCTTCAATATTTGCAGCATAGAAATGGTAGGATTGTCCTCGAGAAGGTCAACATATAATTACATAAAAATTATTCCTTGACTCAGTAGGTGAGAGCTGAATCAGCAACCAGTCTCCAAAATCCCCTCAACAAAACATTTCTGACCCTGTGACACCTGACAGCTGCACTTGAGTTGAATTTCCTATGGATTATGGAAATGCAGGTCAGTTTAAATGGGATGATCTGTCATAACCTGCTTCTCACCCATTCTTGTAGCTTCTCTGGTGTGCCTGCCAAAAATTCTTATATTCTAGTTCTTCATCAGATCATAAGATACAGGAGCAAAATTAGGCCATTCAGCCCATTGAGTCTGCTCCACCATTCAATCATGGTTAATCTGTTTTTCAACCCCATTCTCCAGTCTTCTCCCCATAACCATTGATCTCCTTACTAATCAAGAACCGATCTATCTCTATCTTAAATATGCTCAATGACTTGGCCTCCACAGCCCTCAGTGGTAATGAGTTCCACAGATTCACCACCCTCTGGCTGAAGAATTTCCTCCTCGTCCCTTCACTCTGAGTATATGCCCTCAGATCCTAATTTCTCCCACTAGTGGAAATATCTTCTCCATGTCCATTCTATCCAGACCTCTCAGTTTTCTGTGAGATCCTCTTTCATCCTTCTAAACTCCATCATGTATAGACCAAGACTCCTCAACTGTTTGTCACATGACAAAATCTTCATCCCCAGGATTGTTTTTGTAAACCTCCTCTGGACCCCTCCCAATGCTAATAAATCTTTCCTTGGATAAGGGGCCAAAACTGCTCACAATATTCCAAATGCGGTCTGACCAGAGCCTTATACAGCCTCAGCAGTACATCCCTGTTCTTGTATTCTAGCCCCCTTAAATTGTATGCTAACATTACATTTGCCTTCCTAACTGCCAACTGAACCTGCATGTTGACTTTAAGAGAATCCTGAACTAGGATTCCCAAGTCCCTTTGAACTTCCAAAGCCTTTTAGAAATTAGTCTACACCTCTATTCTTCCTCCCAAAGTGCATAACCTCACACGTTGCCACGTTGTACTCCATCTGCCACTTCTTTGCCCACTCTCCTAATCTGTCCAAATCCTTCTGCAGCCTCCCCACTTCCTCAACACTACTGGCCCCTCCATCTATCTTTGTGCCACCTGCAAACTTAGCAACAATGCCCTCAGGTCAGACTCTTTTGGGAAGGTGCAGAATAGGTAACTAGACTTGACTATCAGGACTACATAGGTTAGACAGGACTAGCGAGGTTAGATGCAGGAAGGGCGTTCCCCTGATGGTGGTGTGAGTCTAGAACCAGGGGTTATAGATTAAGGACAAGGGTAAACCTTCTGGGCTGAGATGAGGAGAAATTTCTTCACCTAGAGAGTGGGGAGCCTGTGGAATTCACTATCACAGAAACTGGTTGAGGCCAAAACATTGCGTGTTTTCAAGAAGGAGGTAGATATAGCTCTTGTGGCTAAAGGGATCAAGGGATATGGGGGAAAGGTAAGATTAGGGTATTGAGCCAATGATCAGCCATAATCATATTGAATGGAGGAGCAGGTTTGAGGGGCCCGAGAGCAGAGTGCGAATAATGGGTCTGACTGTCGGGTATTAACCTGAGAAAAGTTTGAGGTGAAAGGAAGGCAGGATTTGGTACTGAGGGCATATCATGCAATTAAGAAAGAACAGTGTTAGAACCAAAATGGGGGAAAGTCATTGTCTTTATCTAGTTCCCCGATTGCATTTAGCTGCAGAATACGTTAAAATATTTGCTGATATGGTCAATTATTTACACCAATCAGATCGTAAATTCAACCATCAGGTTTTGTTTGGAAACAGCAAAATGATTGATTTATTATTTATTTAACTCAATTTATACAATACAGACATAAAGCTTATTAACACAGTTTGATAAATGAGAATATAATTCTGTACTCTCCTGTATAATTTAACATAAGTACATCTGTATATTAAAAACAAACCTTTGCTGCCAAGATTAGCTACTCGAAAAGAAAGTTGACCAAATAATTGTTATTTCTTGATGAGAAATGGGTTAAATATGAAACATTCTGGATGGCTCTTGGTCCTGTGTCCTTTGTAAATGAACATCATTGTCACTGACAAAGAAAGGAGTCAAATTGACAATGGGAGCTATTTGATCCTCTTCATCCAGAAATATAACCAGGTTGGAGGTATCCCACCCAGAATCACTGGGGACCCTTGCCCAGTGGCTGGTCCTGACAAGCTAGGGGCTGCTCAACTAATTCAAGAAATTTAATTGTTCTGAAGGAGGGTCACAGGACTTGAAACTTTTTCGCTCTCCACAGATGTTGTGTTTCTCCACCTCTTACTGGTTTTGATTATTTCATCAGCTAGCTTGTCCTCTCCAGCTTTGGACCAATCACCATTAAAACCAAATGTTGGTCAATAGGAATTGGTTTTAAGACTTTGTTAATGGTTTTACCCTTTCATCCTACCTCATCACATTGGTTATTGGCAGTTAAGATTCAGTTCTATTGGAACTTCAAGACAAGCAAGACTAGGTCACTAAGCCCCCTCTCACTTAGCTCACTGCTCAACTAAATCATGGCTAATCTGCACTTTTTAAATTCTGATCTTGTGTACATTTCTTGCTCCACTCTCAATGATAAAGTTACAATGATTGTGCACCAGGTCTCCAAAACCTCCTTTCCCAAAGTATTTTCCTTTACTATATCTCTCCCTCCTTTGGAAATACTCAGAAGATCATACCAACAAAATGATCTGTAACCAACCTGCTGAAATCTACAAAGAGTCCAAGAGATAAGTGGTAGAGGTCAGACAAGCTATTGAATTCAATGTCAGAAAGGAAACATGACAAAAACCTTCAGTCAAACTTGTCCATGCTGACCAGATATCCGATACAAATCTAGTCCCATTTGCCAGCATTTGGCCCATCTCTGTCTAAACCCTTCATAGACCCATCCAGATGTCTTTTAGAAAAAGGGGAGGCAATGACCTAATGGTATTATTGCTGGACTGTTCATCCAGAGACCCAGATAATGTTCTGGGGACTTGGGTTCGAGTCCTGCCACAGCAAATGGTGGAATTTGAATTCAATAAAAATATCTGGAATGAAGAATCTAATGATGACCAAGAATCCATTGCCGATTGTCGGAAAGACCCATCTGGTTCATTAATGTCCTTTAGGGAAGGAAGATGCCATCCTTACCTGGTCTGGCCTACATGTGACTCCAGACCCACAGCAATGTGGTTGACTCTTAACTGCCCTCTGGGCAATTAGGGTTGGGCAATAAATGCTGCCTGGCTAGTGTTGCCCTCATCTTGTGAATAAAATAAAATGTCGTCATTGTACCAGGCTCCACCACTTCCTCTGGCAGTCCATTCCATACAAACGCCACCCTCTACGTGAAAAAGTTGCCCCATTGGTCCCTTTTATATCTTTCCCCTCTCACCCTAAACCTATGCCCCTCTAGTCTTGGACTCCCCCATCCCAGCGAAAACAGCTGTGCAGTGACTATATTCTTTCGTAAAACAATGCAACTTTGAGACAGTTGAATGTGAGTTCACAAGAACGTTCTGTTAAACTGTTATCCATTCAACACTGAGAGATCAGAACATCAGACCAATTACCACCTGAGTGATGAGATCAGCACCATGTGACTGCACCATTTCCTGTGTCACCCTGAAGTGTATAAAATACTGTGAAATTGTACCCCGATGAAATCCAAAGTCTGTGCCATTAACTTACTGCCATGGAGGTAATTAGATTAGTAACATTTCTTTGGGCATTCATATCTCAACAACTGTGAAATTGTTTTTCAGTTGAAAGACTTAAAAAGTACAACAATTCCTTCTGTAATCCTTAGTTTTTAAACTACTCCTTTTTTCTCATTTCAGTACGTAATCATAAACACTGCAAAATGAAAATAAATGTGGTTCTTCACAAAGCCAACAGGTTTTTGTCATGAGATAACAAGGTGTAGAACTGGACGAACACAACAGGCCAAGCAGCATCAGAGGAGCAGGAAGGCTGACGTTTCGGGCCTAGACCCTTCTTCAGAAATGGGGGAAGGGAAGGGGGATCTGAAATAAATAGGGAGAGAGGGGAGGCGGATAGAAGATGGATAAAGGAGAGGATAGGTGGAGAGGAGACAGACAGGTCAAAGAGGCAGGGATGGAGCCAGTAAAGGTGAGTATAGGTGGGGAGTTAGGGAGGGGATAGGTCAGTACAGGGAGGACAGACAGGTCAAGGGGGTGGGATGAGGCTAGTAGGTAGGAGATGTGGGTGGGGCTTGAGGTGGGAGGAGGGGATAGGTGGGAGGAAGGACAGGTTAGGGAGGCGGGGACGAGCTGGGCACGTTTTGGGATGCGGTAGGGGGAGGGGAGATTTTGAAGCTTGTGAATCCATATTGATACCATCGGGCTGCAGGGTTTTTGTCATGTTTCCTTTTCGACATTAACTTCAGTGACTTGTCTGACGTCCATCACTTAGAGTGTGAAGTATTCCATACCTGGAGTGCAGGGGTGTCTAATCATTATCCTCAAGGTGTTATCCTAACAGCACACTAGTCCACACTAGCACATCAGCTCAGGGCTGTAAGGATGGCTAACCCCTATTCTTGTGTATTCTGAGAGCATAATGCCAAACTCTTGCCCACAATATAACCCACAAGAGATGGTTCCCCTGCTCAGAGAGATAAACAGTTTTAACTTGCACCTCTCCCTGTTAATTCTCACTGTTTGAAAGTTCCCTGACACTCTGCAGGTGTGACGTACCATGGATTCACTTTGGGAGTGTGTGCGGTCAGCAAATTTATTTCCGTAGTCAGAGATTGGCTGTACGCCTTTCTCAAAAATAAAAAAAATTGTGTGTCATGGTTAAAAGTTCAAAACACCTGTAAGTAACCCAGGTTTATGATCCTGACAGATGCGACCCATGCTGAACAGGTTTGGAATAATCCAGCAGGAGTCAAGGAAAGCTTCAGGGAGGGAGGTAGTCACCTCCCTCCAGCAAGATCGCCCCCTTCACAGGGATGTCCTGTTAACTCTCACCATGCTTTCTAATCTGCCCTTCCAATGATTGGCTTAAGGACTAGGCAGCCCACACCTTCCCCTGGAGTTCAGGGTTTGACCCCATCAGCCCAGTTCGAACACCTTCCCACTGGCTGGATGACTATGCTGGAGTGTCCTCTGTCCAATAAAAAGTCAAATTTGTCCCTCAAGAGAAGCTGCCAAAGCTAAATGCTACACATTGGTCTTCACAGCATTAGGACAAAACCTTGTTTTTCCAGCAAAATTCCCCCTTCCCCTTCATCCAAACAGCCTGATCCTAACTTTCACAATTTATCAAACAAGGAAGCATAATGTCGCAGACTGGGATCAGCTGATGTGCCCTCAAACTTTGGGGCTGTGTACTGGTATCTACACATGTGAATTCATGGCACCCTGTTCTTTGCAAACAGAAAGAACACATGCAGTCACTGCACCCGTTTCAACTCAACAAAATAGATGATGGCCACTCACTGCTTTGTCCCTGCAAACAATGTTCTGACCAAACAGAGTCAACTCACCTGGTTTAACGTTAAAAAAAAAGTTTGGCAGGTAACTGTCAATCCTCATTAACTGGTGTATTATGCATGGCAATTCCTCTACTGATCAGTGTCCATTTTACAACCAATCAGCATTCTCCTCTGATGCTGGTATAAATGTTAATCTCCTCCTCGGATTGGTGTTCTTGCAAATTGTTCTGATGAGCGCAAAATGAAAACTTTGAAAAAATTCATCTTTCTCAGCAACACCTAAGTTCTCAACTCTCAAATAACAATGTAATTGAATTTGTAGAATTAATTCGAAGTAAAATGTGATCTTAATCAACTTAAAATTCAACAGGTCCATCAGCAAGAAATGATTTTGAGATTCCTACAAAATAACTCTTCTATTGAGATTCAGTTCGACCCATGACCTTCTCAAGGACAGCAAGGGAAATGTAGTCAGTGTTGGTCTTGGCAATGATGCCCACATCCTGATAATGAATAAGAAACAGCACTAATTCAGCAATCAATTACAAACACCTCCAAAAATATTCTCAACGGATGAGCAATGTCAAATGTCAAACCTGACAGACATACAACAAACGGCTGGAATCAAAGGCACAACAGTTTGAATCCAGGTTTGAACATGTAATTGGATTGGGGGAGGTTCTATTGGTAAAGGGGAGGGTG
>NC_063352.1:2756819-2757067 GCF_021869965.1 Rhincodon typus | reverse complement strand
GATTGTCAGGGTGTGGGGAGGGTGTGTCATGGTGTGGGGGAGTGGGGTGTCAGGGTGTGGATGGAGGGGTGTCAGGGTATGGATGGACGGGGGTTTTAGGGAATGGATGGAGGAGGGTGTTAGGGTGTGGGGGAGGGGATGTCAGGGTGTGGATGGAGGGGGTTGTTAGGGTATGGATGGGGGGGTGTCAGGGTACGGATGGGGGAGGTGTCAGGGTGTGGGGGAGGGGGGGGTCAGGGTATGGATGG
>NC_063352.1:2754811-2756319 GCF_021869965.1 Rhincodon typus | reverse complement strand
CGTGGCTCAGAGGGTGCCTCACAGCACCAGGGTTTGATTCCACCCTCGGGCGATTGTCTGTGTGGGGTTTGCACATTCTTTCTGGGTCTGTGTGGGTTTCCTCCCACAGGCCAAAGATGAGCAAGTTATGTGGATTGGCCATGCTAGATTGCCCGTAGTGTTCAGGGATGTGTAGGCTAGGTGGATTAGCCATGGGAAATGCAGGGTTACTGGGATAGAGAGGGTTGGTCTGGGTGGGATGCTCTGCAGAAAGTGGGTGCAGACTTGATATGTCAAATGGCTTGTTCCACACTGAAGAGATTCTAAGTGGGAACAGTTTCTCCACCCGATGACACTGGTCCATGCCTACCATGACATTGAAAACTTCTTTCATATCTCTTTCTTTGCCTTCTCCTCTCCAGGGAAAACAATCACAACTTCTTCAATCTATCCTCAGAACTGAAGTTTCTCATCCCTGTAAACAGTTTCATGAATTTCTGCACTCTCTTAGTGCATTCACATCCTTTCAAAAATCATGCACAATACTCCAGCCTAGGTCTAACTAATGCCTTATTACAAGGTCAGTATCACTCTTTGTTCTTGTATGCTGTATTCCATTCAAGATGCTTAGAATACAACAAACTTAATTAACAGCTCTCTCTACCTGTCCTGCCACTTTTAATTATCTTACACATCTATTCAGCCAGGTCCCTCTGATCCTGCAAACATTTTAGTTTGTACCCTTTATTGTATCCTGTCTTTCCATGTTTTTCTTCCAATAACTTTTACGTGCAGTGACCAGAGTAGGTAGCCACTGAGTCACAGCTAATACCATTGATCTCAGCACATTAACAACCCTGAGAGGCTGTTGGACAATGAGCTACATGTAACACAGATTTCATTTCCCAAAAACACTTCAGGACTGCAACTGGCAAAAAGAACATTGGATATTTGCACTGGAGATTAGGGACATTAATACTGGGCATTAACACTGAATATCAGGCCCATTGTGGCGCAGTATACTCCAATGTCCCATCAGGCACTCCAAAGACAGCTATAATATTATATATTTGTACACAGTGAAAAACGCTTCTTAGTCTCACACCAAATCCCTCAGAAAACTCTGCTACCCTCAAACATTGACTATTGACCACCTTCAATATTAATTCCCTCACTATTGGTGGACATACCTTCTTCTGAAAACTAAAAAGTACTGAAGATCACAGGGGTCAGGCAGCATCCATGAAGACAGAGCAAGCTAACGTTTCGAGTCCAGTTGACTCTTCGTCAGAGATGACGTGAAGTGTGGAGGGGGCTGCATTTATGCTGTAGTGACGGGTGGTGGTGGAGTGCTGGGAGAGAAAAGGTGTAGATAGTTATTCTGAGATAGTAGGAACTGCAGATGCTGGAGAATCTGAGATAACAAGGTGCAGAGCTGGATGAACACAGCAGGCCAAGCAGCATCAGAGGAGCAGGAAGGCTGACGTTTCAGGCCTAGACCCTTCTTCAGAAATGGAGGAGGGGAAGGG
>NC_063352.1:2751225-2754711 GCF_021869965.1 Rhincodon typus | reverse complement strand
GGATGAGGTTAGTAGGTAGGAGATGGGGGTGGGGCTTGAGGTGGGAGGAGGGGATAGGTGGGAGGAAGAACAGGTTAAGGAGGCGGGGACGAGCTGGGCTGGTTTTGGGGGAGGGGAGATTTTGAAGCTTGTGAAATCCACATTGATACCATTGGGCTGCAGGGTTCCCAAGCGGAATATGAGTTGCTGTTCCTGCAACCTTCGGGTGGCATCGTTGTGGCACTGCAGGAGGCCCAGGATGGACATGTCATCTGAGGAATGGGAGGGGGAGTTGAAATGGTTCGCGACTGGGAGGTGCAGTTATTTATTGCTAACCGATCCCCAAGCCTTCGCTTGGTTTCCCCGATGTAGAGGAGGCCACAACGGGTACAGCGGATGCAGTATACCACATTGGCAGATGTGCAGGTGAACATCTGCTTGATGTGGAAAGTCTTCTTGGGGCCTGAGATGGGGGTGAGGGAGGAGGTGTGGGGGCAGATGTAGCACTTCCTGTGGTTGCAGTGAAAAGTGCCAGGTGGGGCTGGAGGGGAGTGTGGAGCAGACAAGGGAGTCACGGAGAAGGTGGTCCCTCTGGAAAGCAGATCAGGGTGGGGAGGGAAAAATGTCTTTGGTGATGGGGTCGGATTGCACATGGCGGAAGTGTCGGAGGATTATGCGTTGGATCCGGAGGTTGGTGCGGTGGTACGTGAGGGCAAGGGGGAATTCTTTTTTGGTTGTTATTGCGGGGACGGGGTGTGAGGGATGAGTTGCGGGAAATGCGGGAGACACGGTTGAGGGCGTTCTCGACCACTGAGGGGGGGAGGTTGCAGTCCTTGAAAAACGAGGACATCTGAGATGCACGGGAGTGGAATGCCTCATCCTGGGAGCAGATGCGGCGGAGGCGAAGGAATTGGGAATAGGTGATGGCATTTTTGCAGGAAGGTGGGTGGGAGGAGGTGTATTCTAGGTAGCTGTGGGTGTCGGTGGGCTTGAAATGGATATCAGTTTGTAGGTGGTTGCTGGACATGGAGACAGAGAGGTCCAGGAAGGAGAGAGAGGTATTAGAGATGGTCCAGGTGAACTTAAGGTTGGGGTGGAAGGTGTTGGTGAAGTGGATGAACTGTTCGAGCTCCTCGTGGGAGCACGAGGTGGCGCCGATACAGTCATCAATGTAACGGAGGAAGAGGTGGGGTTTAGGGCCAGTGTAGGTACGGAAGAGGGATTGTTCCACGTAACCTACAAAGAGGCAGGCATAGCTTGGGCCCATGCGGGTACCCATGGCCACCCCCTTTGTCTGTAGGAAGTGGGAGGAATTGAAAGAGAAGTTGTTGAGGGTGAGGACGAGTTCGGCTAAGCGGATGAGGGTGTCAGTGGAGGGGGACTGGTCGGGCCTGCGGGACAGGAAGTAGTGGAGGGCCTTTAGGCCATCTGTATGGGGAATGCAGGTGTATAGGGACTGGACGTCCATGGTGAAGATGAGGTGTTGGGGACCGGGGAATTGGAAGTTCTGGAGGAGGTGGAGGGCGTGCGTAGTGTCACGGACGTAGGTAGGGAGTTCCTGGACCAAAGGGGAGAAAATGGAGTCCAGATAGGTGGAGATGAGTTCGGTGGGGCAGGAGCAGGTGGAGACAATGGGTCGACCAGGGCATTCAGGTTTGTGGATTTTGGGAAGGAGATAGAAGCGGGTGGTGCGGGCTTGGGGAACGATGAGGTTGGAGACTGTGGGTGGGAGGTCACCTGAAATGATGAGGTTGTGGATGGTTTGGGAGATGATGGTTTGGTGGTCGGGGGTGGGGTCATGTTCAAGGGGGCGGTAGGAGGAGGTGTCGGAGAGTTGGCGTCACTATTAGTCGGATAGTTATTCTGATCACTTTATCAACATCCTTTCTCCCCCAGCACTCCAACCATCCCCACAAACCCCAACCACCCCCACCCTCAGTATAGCATAAATGCTGCCCCCTCCACACTTCACATCAGCTCCGATGAAGAGTTAACTAGATTCGAAGCATGAGCTTGCTCTCTCTCCATGGATGCTGCCTGATCTGCTGTGATCTCCAACATTTGTTGTTTTCAGTACACATTCCAGCATCTGCAGTGATTTAATCATACCTTCTTCTGACTTGGCCCCCAAGCTCTTGAATTCCCTCTGTCAATCTCCCTGTCTCTCTATTCACTTTACTCTTTGAAGATACTCGTTAAAAACTATCCCTTTGACCGAGCTTTTGGTCATAGAGTCATAGAGCACAGAAACAGATCCTTCAGTCCAACATGTCCCAAACTGAACTGGTCCCATTTGTCTGTGTTTGGCCCCTATCCCTCAAAACCTTTCTTATTCATGTACTTATCCAAATATCTTTTAAATGTTGTAACTGTACCTGCATCTACCACTTCCTCAGGCAGTTCATTCCACATACAAACCACCCTTTGTGTGAAAAAGTTGCCTCTCAGGTCCCTTTTAAATCTTTCTCCTCTCACCTTAAAAATATGGCCCCTAGTTTTGAACTCCCCCACCCTAGAGAAATGACCTGCGCTAGTCACCTTATCTATGCCCCTCTTGATTTTATAAACCTTTAAGGTCACCTCTTAACACCCTATACTCCAGTAAAGAAAGACACAGCTTTCCAGCTCAGCTTTCCTGCTCCTCTGATGCTGCTTGGCCTGCTGTGTTCATCCAGCTCTACACCTTGTTATCTCAGATTTCTCCAGCATCAGCAGTTCCTACTATCTCCCAGCTTATCCTGCCTCTCTTTATAACTCAAACCCTCCATCCTGGCAAAATCCATGTAAACCTTCTCTGAACACTCTCCAATTTAATCATATCCTTCCTATAACAGGGCGACCAGAACACATATCACCTGAGGCTGCTTGATGTCATCTTTGATCATTTGAAGTGACACACAGTGGGATGTTTTACTACATTGAAGGTGTTAGAAAAATTTCAATTGTTGTGGTACTGTAAAGAAAGATTATCAGGAAAGAACATGTACAGAAGTTTGTAGGATAAGGGTAGTTGTGAATTCTGGCACTCCCTGCAACCTGTTGTGAATTTTAATGATGTAAAATGCTTGACAAGGTGAAGATAAATGATATAAAATGGGAGACATGGAAACTGTGAAGAGACATATGAGGAATAGCCGAAGAAGTGGGAAGAGAGTAAGAGGAATAAAATGAATGAAAGGTACAAAGTTAGAACTGAAAGGCTTAGGAAAACAGCATATGTCTTTCTTGCCTGTACCTTCGCCTTTCACAACTCTCCCTCCATCACCCCAGCCTCTTCCAGCAAAAGCAAGTTGACTTATCCTACAGACAAATCCAATCAACCAAGACCAAAGCGTATATTTATCCAAGACTTACAGAGTAGATTTATCCAGGGCTCACAGTGTATATTTATCCAGCCGACACAGTGTAGATTTGTCCACGGGACACAGTGCAGATTTATCCAGGGCCCACAGTTAGATTTATCCAGGGCCCACAGTGTATATTTATCCAGGGCTCACAGTGTATATT
>NC_063352.1:2750917-2751215 GCF_021869965.1 Rhincodon typus | reverse complement strand
ATCCAGGGCCCACAGTGTATATTTATCCAGGGCTCACAGTGTATATTTATCCAGCTGACACAGTGTAGATTTGTCCAGGGCCCACAGTGTTGATTTATCCAGCCGAGACAGTGTAGATTTGTCCAGGGCCCACAGTGTAGATTTATCCAGGGGACACAGTGCAGATTTATCCAGGGTTCACAGTGTATATTTATCCAGCTGACACAGTGTAGATTTATCCAGGGCCCACAGTGTAGATTTATCCAGCCGAGACAGTGTTGATTTATCTAGTGTCCACAGTATAGATTTATCCAGGGGA
>NC_063352.1:2748542-2750907 GCF_021869965.1 Rhincodon typus | reverse complement strand
ATCCAGGGGACACAGTGTAGATTTATCCAGGGCCCACAGTGTATATTTATCCAGGGGACACAGGGCAGATTTATCCAGAGCTCGCAGTGTATATTTATCCAGCTGACACAGTGTAGATTTGTCCAGGGCCCACAATGTAGATTTATCCAGGGCCCACAGTGTATATTTATTCAGGGGACACAGTGTATATTTATCCAGCCGAGACAGTGTAGATTTATCCAGGGGGCACAGCGCAGATTTATCCAGGGCCCACAGTGTAGATTTATCCAGCCAAGACAGTGTAGGCTTATCCAGGGGACACAGTGCAGATTTATCCAGGGCCCACAGTGCAGATTTATCCAGGGGACACAGTGCAGGTTTATCCAGGGCCCACAGTGTAGATTTATCCAGGGGACACAGTGCAGATTTATCCAGGACCCACAGTGCAGATTTATCCAGGGCCCACAGTGTAGATTTATCCAGGGCCCACAGTGCAGATTTATCCAGGGCCCACAGTGTAGATTTATCCAGGGGACACAGTGCAGATATATCCAGGGCCCACAGTGTATATTTATCCAGGGCCCACAGTGTACATTTATCCAGGGGACACAGTGCAGATTTATCCAGGGCCCACAGTGTAGATTTATCCAGGGGACACAGTGTATATTTATCTAGTGCCCACAGTATAGATTTATCCAGGGGACACAGTGCAGATTTTACAAGGATTTCCAGTAATTGGCAGTAGGAATCTCAGGGAATACCCCATTAGAACTGAGATCAGTTAATTTGCAATGGCCCAGGAATGGATCTGACAGACTTGTGAAAGCTAGAAACTGCCAGAGCTAAACAAAGACCACCATGTGTTTCTGATTTTTTTAAAAATTCTCTCCTGGGAAGAGGGTGTCGCTGGCTGGCCCAGCATCTATTGCCTGTTCCTCTTTCGTCTTGAGAAGGTGCTGGTGAGCTACTTTCTTTAACCACTGCAGTCTATGGGCTGTAGGTTGCCCCATAATGCATCTGGGGAGGAAATTCCAGAATTCTGACCCAGTGACATTAAAGGAACCGCCAATATATTTCCCAAATCAGGATGGTGAGTGGCTTTAGGGGGAATGGAATGGTATGGTATTCCCATGTATCTGCTGCCTTTGACCTTCTAGATAGAAATGGGTGTTGATTTGGAAGGTGCTGTCTAAGGATCTTGGGTGAATTTCTGCAGCACATCAAATATCAATTAATCATTAAAGGCCAGAAGATGCTGGAGGAACTCAATAGGACTGATAATGCCTGTGGAGAGAGAGTAAAACAGAGTTAATGACCGATATGACTCTCCTTTAGAACTGAAAGGAGCTGGAAAATGTTTTTTTTATATGCTGTTTATAAAGGGGGAGAAGCAACAGATGGTGAGGGTGCCGAAAGCAAAAGACAACGGGCTTGCTAATGATGGTAAAGGAGCAATAGGGGTGCAAATGATAGGTATGAAAAGAGGAAATGAGTCCACTTTCCTGAGAGAAAAGTCAAAAAGACCCAAGCAAGACACTGCTGGGGGTGGCAAGGAGGGGTTATAATCAAAATGGAGGACAGACCTCATGCTCTGAAGCTGTTGAACTCAATGGCTTAGTCCTAGAGGCTGTAAAGAGAGAGCCTTCAGGGTCATCCTAATGTGTACAGTGATTGACTCTCTCAGTTCTGAAGAAAAGTCATACCAGACTTGAAACATTAACTCATGTTCTCTCTCCATGCTTGCTGCCAGACCTGCTGAGTTCCGCCAGCATTTTCAGTTTTAATTTCAGATTTCCAGCACATGCAGTACTTGGCTTTTATTTGATGTGTTTCTAACTTGCCATTTTCGATTTCAGATTTGTAAATCTGGAGAGAGATCAAAGGTAACTGGGGTGTGACCAAGGCTCATATGAAACCATTAGATCCTCGCACTTCTCTCAGTTTCTAACATCTCCTTCTTTGGCTTGATGTCAGTTTTTTGTCAGACCATGCAGCCATCCAGTATCTTGGAGATGTTTCCTGGACCTCATGGTTTCTCAGTGGTTAGCACGGCTGCCTCACAGCACCAGGGACCTGGGTTTGATTCTACCTTAAAGTGTCTGTGTGGAGTTTGTACGTTCTCCCTGTTTCTGCGTGGGTTTTCTCCGGGTGCTCCGGTTTCCTCCGTCAGTCCAAAGATGCGCAGGCTAAGTGGATTAACCATGGGAAATTGCCCATAGTATCTAGGGAAGTGCAGGCTAAGTGGATTAACCATGGGAAATTGCCCATATATCTAGGGAAATGCAGGCTAGGTGGGTTAGCCATGAAAAATTGCCCATAGTATCTAGGGAAGTGCAGGCTAGGTGGGTTAGCCATGGGAAATTGCCCATAGTATCCAGGGATGTGC
>NC_063352.1:2742531-2748532 GCF_021869965.1 Rhincodon typus | reverse complement strand
TAGGTGGGTTAGCCATGGGAAATTGCCCATAGTATCCAGGGATGTGCAGGTTAGGCGGGTTAGCCATGTGAAATATGGGATTACAGGGATGGATGGATCTGGGCGGCATGCTCTTCACAGGGTCGGTGCAGACTCGATGGGCTGAATGGCCTCTTTCTGCACTGTAGGGAATCTATGATTCTGTGTATTGAAGGTGTGATACAGATACAAGTTGTTAGGGACAAAGGAACAAGAGGAGGTCAATCGAGCCTGCTCCATGATTTAATTCAATCATGGCTGGTCTCTTACTTCAACACCACTTTCTCCATATTTCTTGGTGTCATTAGTCTTCACAAAGATATCAACTTTTATGCTTAATACCTGAGTTTCTACACCTGCCAGGGATAGAGATTCCAATTGGCCTCTGACCAATATTCCTTTCAATTTGTACAGCTGCACAGTGGTACAGTTATTCTGAGGTTTCTCGCGTGCTAGACAGCGTGCCAACACATTAACAGTTCTGGAACTCTGTCTCAGAGATCCACATATAGTATGAAAAACGAGAGGGATCACTGCATCTGAATGAAGAAATCCCTCCTCATCTCAATGTGAAACTCAGAGACTATGTGCTCTAGTTCTAGACCCACCAGCTTTGAGAATCACTCTGTCTCCATCCAACCTATGAGATCACCCTCCATTTGTCAAAACCCCTGGGGAACACAAATCCAGTTTCCTCAGTCTCTCCTAATTAGACAATCCCAGCTAGTAGCCTGGTGAAACTCTGCTGCCTTGTATAAAGCAATGGCTCTCCTACCTCTGAGCCAGGAGGTCTGGATTAAACTCACCTGCTCTAGAGATGTGTCGTAGTATGCCTGGACAGATTGATAATGGAAACAAAAAGAAAGAAATGGTTCTGAAAGGGTTCATTGTAAAGGCTGCGTTGAGTTCCATCCAACCTAATGATGAGGTCATAAGGACCAGGTGGAAAAAGGCAGAACATCTTTGGATCTCAAGGAGGACAGGCCGGTTCACCAATATTTCCTCTTCATCTTTGTAACAACATCGAACTTACCCCCGATCGGCAGCAGACAATAATCCAGAGCTTCTCTATGATAACAACTTCTGCCTGTTGGACTACCCACTGATTCTTTATATCTCTTTAAACCAAGTAAGGCCCTGCAGAACCAGGAGATGGTGGCATCTCTCAAACTAACTACATGGTGGCATTGATTGGCATTCCATTCCCATACGATTTAGCGCCTGTGGTAGTATAGAGTCACAGCGTTGTACAGCACATAAACAGACTCTTTGGTCCAATTTGTCCATGCTGACCAGATGTCCTAAGTTAATCTAGTTCCATTTGCCAGCATTTGGCCCATATCCCGCTAATCCCTTCCTATTCCTGTACCCATCCAGATGCCTTTTAAATTTTGCAATTGTACCATCCTCCACCACTTCCTCTGGCAGCTCATTCCATACATGCACCACCCTCAGCGTGAAATAGTTGCCCCTTCGGCCCCTTTTAAATCTTTCCCCCCTCAGCTTAAAAATATGTTCTCTAGTTTTGGTTTCTCCTACCCTCGAGAAAGCTATTCATCTTATCTATGCCTCTCATGATTTTATAAACCTATATAAAGTTATCCCTCAGCCTCCAACTTTCCAGGGAAAATAGCCCCAGCCTATTCAGCTTCTCCCTATAACTCAACACCTCCAACTCTGGCAACATCCTTGTCAATTTTTTCTGAACCCTTTCAAGTTTCACAACATCCTCCCTATAGCAGGGAGAGCAGAATTGAACACAGTATTCCAAAAGTGGCCTAACTAATGCCCTGTACAGCTGCAAAAGACCTCCCAACTCCTATACTCAAGGCACTGGCCAATAAAGGCAAGTGTACCAAATGCCTTCTTCATCTTTCTGTATCTGATGATACATTCTGATTATTGACTGATTTTATTGTCATATGTACTGAAATACAGTGAAAAGCTTTGTTTCCCTGCGCTACAGGCAGATCACAGCAAGCAAAGGATGTGCAGATCAAAAAGACTTAGAGCCATACAGGTTACATTGCAGTTTACATTATTTGAGGCGAGAGTCCATTCAACAGTCTGATAACGGCCGGAAAGAAGCTTTTCCTGAACCTGCTGGTGCGTGTGTTCAGACTTCTATATCTTCTGCCTGACAGAAGAGGCTGTAGGAGATCATTACCAGGTGTGATGGGTCTTCGATGATGTTGGCCGCCTTTCTGTGGCAGCGAGCTGTGTAAATAGAGTCCATGGATGGTCTAGTTGCTCCATTATGATATGTTGTACACCTTTTATGGCAAGTGTATCTTTCTTTAGATAAGTGGACCAGACAATACACAGTACTCCAGTCTCCACAATGCTATATACAATATCAAAAAGACGTCCTCTGTACTCAAATTCCTTATAACAAAAACCAATGTACTATTTGCCTTCCTTCTTGAATGTTACACTTGTACACTAGGATTTGGTGACCCATGAATAAGGATATTCTTGTCCTCTAGGCGTCAACACTTCCCCAACCTCTCACCATTTAAGAAATAGTTAGTCTTTCTGTTTTTGCTACCAAAATGCTATCACATTATTTTCCATCTGCCATGTTCATGCCCATTCACATTGTCTGTCCATGACCCCTTGAAGCCTCATCAACCCTCCTCACAACTTACGTTCCCATCTGGTTTTGTGTTGTAAGTGAAATCAGAACTATTGTAACTGGTTTCCAAATCTAACTCATTGATGTAGATTGTGAACAGTTGGGGCCCAAGTACCGATTCTCATGGTACCTCACTAGAATCATAGAATCCCTCCAGTGTTGAAGCAGGCCATTCAGCCCATCAAGTCCACATCAACCCTCTGAAGGGCATTCCAGGTAGATCCATTTCCCTATCCTATCCCTGTAACCCCCACATTTCCCATGGTTAATCCACCTAATCTTCATAGCCCTGAAATCTATGGGGAATTTAGCATGGCCTATCCACCTAAACCATATATCTTTGGACTCTGGAAGGAAACCCATGCAGACACGGGGAGAATATGCAAACTTCTCACAGACAGTCACCCAAGGCTGGAATTGAACCTGGGTCCCTGACACTGTAAGGCAGCAGTGCTAACCACTGGGCCGCTGTTTCACCAACAGTCGTGCCTTCCTGAGAATGACCTATTTATTCCCACTCTCTGCTTTCTGTCTGTAAACTAATTCTCAATCCATAAGTTACCCCCATCCCATGTGCTATAATCTTATTCATGAAAATCCTAGTGGGACCATATCAAAGTTCTTCTGAGAATCCACATACGCCATATCCACTGGTTCTCCTTTATCCATGTTTTGTTGCAATATCTTCAAAACATTTCAACATGTTTGTCGAGAATGATTTCCCTTTCATAAAATCATACTGACTCCGCCCAATGTTCCCAATTCTTCTTGCCCAGTTATCACAATCATCCTGTGCAATAGATTCTAACATTTTCCCTCTTAAAGTCCAACTAACAGGATGTAGATCTCCATTCTCCCTCTTGCCTTCTTTTTAAATAACGGTGTTTTATTTGTTACTTTCCAGTCTGCATGAAACTTTCTAGAACTTTGGGTTCTAAAAGTTCACTACCACTCTGCATATAGCTACTTCCTTCAATGTTCTAATTATTGCTCTCGTTTCAGCAGCTGAATCAAAATTTGTTGCGTTGCCTATCTCCCTCGCTGGCTCCAATTTGCATCGACCACAACACTATACAACCCTGTCATGGTCATCTCTGCAAGACATGTCAGATCTTCGATATGGACACTACCATCAGACGTGGGAACACCACCCACCACATACACGGCCAATACTCATGTGACTCGACAATGTTGTCTATCTCGTATGCTGCAGGCAAGGATGCCGTGAGACATGGTATATTGATGAAACCATGCAGACGCTACGACAACGGATGAACGGAAACCGCGCAACAATCGCCATACAGGGATGTTCCCTCCCAGTGAGGGAACACTTCAGCGGTCAAGGACATTCGGCCTCGGACCTTCGGGTAAACATCCTCCAAGATGGACTTTGGGATACACAACAACGCAGAATCACCGAGCAGAGGCTGGTAGCCAGGTTCAGTCCCCATGAGGGCGGCCTCAACCGGGACCTTGGGTTCATGTCGCACTACAGGTGACCCCACCATATTGTACACTCTCACACACACACACACACAGACACACTCACACACACACACACACACACACACATGCTCACACACACACAGACACAGACACACTCACACATGCACATGCGCATGCACACACACACACACACACACACACACACACAAAAATCTATTGGTGAATTTGCATTTACAGATTTGTAATTGCAGATACATTCTATTTTGTTCAAAAAGCACACAATTTGTAGACAGTCAATGTGACATTTTCTAGATTCCTACTTTGGAAAGGAAACCAGTCTGACTCCAAGTTAATACACGGCCAAATTCTAAACAAAGGCCTCACACCTAAAATGCATTGTCTGACCTGAGATGCCACCTCTGATATACTGATAAAACCTTTAGTCATCTCAGAGCAGTGACTTGAAAGAAATTCGGGGATTTGCATATTAATCCTTTCTAACTGATTAAAAATTTCACAGCCATCTTAGGTTTGTTCAATACACTTGCTTCAGTGCTATGACCCTTTGATCTTTTGCTTATAAATTCAGTGTCTGATGCCACTGTGTCACTGATACCTGAAGAAGGAGCAAGACTCTGAAAGCTTGTGTTTTCAAGTAAACCTGTTGGACCATAACCTGGTGTTGTGTGATTTTTGACCTTGTCCATCCCAGTCCAACACCGGCACCTCCACATCCTGTCTTCCAGATGAGGTGTTAAAGCAAAGCTCTATCCATTCTCTCACATGGCCCTACAAGATCTCACGGCACTAGTCAAGGAACTGCATGCAGTTTTACTGATTTCCCAGCCAGCACATCCCTCAGTCAAGACCAAAAGCAAAATGGTTAATCATTTAGATCATTAGCGTTTGTGGGATCCTGCTGTGTACAAATCGGCAACTGCATTTCCTGCATTACAACAATGGCTGATAAGCATTTTGCTGGTTCTAAAGTGCTTTGGGATGACCCGACAGCATGTAAGGTGCTACAGAAACGCAGGTTTATTCTTAGATTTGAGTCCTCACAGAGAAGACCAAGTTATCCTTACTTACTTGGAGAGAGCTTCATGTCTGAGAGAAGGGGCGATTTCACAAAAGAAATCACCCCTCAGGGAACATGAGAGAAGAACAGCAAAGGCCACGGGATGTAACAGTCAGTCTACATTTTCAAATCCAACAATGCAAAAACAGGTTCGAGTGTTACTCATGTCACCTGCTGGATAAACAATGTGTGCAAGATTTGCTTTGGTGGAACAAAATTTCTGATTTCTCAGCTAAAATCTGACCTGTTTTTATGGTATTTCCCCTCATTATTATTGCAAATTACAGAGTGGAAAGCAGAGAACCTGTTGGTATGGTGAGCCGCAGACCCCACAAGATCAGAATTGTAAATTTATGTAGAATGACATAAGTCTATGCGTGGAATTCTTGTGCTGTTTTGAACTCAATTCCAAGGAATTGAAGTCGCATGGGGTCCAGGGTGTACTAGCTAGATGGATAGAGAACTGGCTGGGCAACAGGAGACAGAGAGTTGTAGTGGAAGGGAGTTTCTCAAAATGGTGAACTGTGACCAGTGGTGTTCCACAGGGATCTGTGTTGGGACCAGTTGTTTGTGATATACATAAATGATCTGGAGGAAGGTATAGATAGTCTGATTAGCAAATTTGCAGATGACACTAAGATTGGTGGAGAGTTCAATCCAGGCAAATGTGAGGTGATGCATTTTGGAAGATCCAATTCAGGGGCGAACTATACGGTAAATGGAAAAGCCCTGGGGAAAATTGATGCACAGAGAGATCTGGGTGTTCAGGTCCATTGTACCCTGAAGGTGGCAACGCAGGTGGATAGAGTGGTCAAGAAGGCATA
>NC_063352.1:2729378-2742031 GCF_021869965.1 Rhincodon typus | reverse complement strand
GTGCTCCTATGATGCTGCTTGGCCTGCTGTGTTCATCCAGCTCTGCACCTTGTTGTCTAGGGTTTAGATGGATATAGGCCAAATGCTGGCAAATGGGACTAAATTAATTTAGAATATCTGGTTGGCATCGACGAGTTGGACCGAAGGATCTGTTTCCATGCTGTACAATTCTACGACTCTGTGGCACTGCAACATGCAGAATCTCACTGGACCATGATGGACAGTTCTGGGTGCTACACTATAAGTAAAATGTGAATGCATCAGAGAGAATGCAAAACAGGATAGATTGAAGAAGCTAGGTCATTTATCCTTGGAGAGAAGGCAGCTGAGAGGAGATTTGATAAAGGTTTCCGAAATCATGAGTGGGCTAGATTCAGGAGATAGGGAGAAGCCGTTCCCTCTCATAAAAGAAAAAAGAATGAGAGGAAATACATTTAAAATGCCAATGAAGCAAGGATGATGCAAGAAAGAGCTTTTCATACACAGGCAGTGGTGAGAGTGGGGATTGCAGTGCCTGGAAACCTGGCAGGAGGCAGGTTCAACTGAAAGATTCAAAAGGGGCATTGGATGGTTATCTGGATAGTAACAGGATACAGATATGGGGTAAAGACAGGACACTGATGCTCAGCAATAGAACCAGCACAGGCAAGTTGGGGTGAATGACCTCCTTCTGCATCGTGACTCTCTGAATCAATAAACAATGACCAATAGCATCAGGACTGAAAGGCATTCAGACTGCTTTCTGCCAATTCCGTCATTTCCTTCTGCCTGAAGATAGCAGCACTTTGTCAGGCAGCAACAAAAAGAGTCAATAAATGTGAAGCTGGAAAAGCACAGCAGGTCAGACAGCATCTGAGCTGGTGAAATCAATATTCAGGCCATTGGGCTGTAAGCTCCCAAGGTGAAATATGAGGTGTTGTCCATCTTCTGACTGACCTATCTGCTCCACCCCTCCCACTGACCAACCATAATAACCCCCTACCTGCTTCCACCTATCTCCATCTCACCTACTCTCCCCCCAGCCCTACCGTCCTCCCTCTTTTTATTTCTGGGTTTCCCTTCGCCACCCACACCCCCCACCCCCACCCCCCCCCCTCTCAGCCCCGCCCCAGGGCTTTGGCTCAAAACGTTGACTTCCCTGCTTCTCAGATGCTGTCTGAGCTGCTGTGCTTTTCCAGCTCCACATTTATTGACTCTAGCTTCCAGCATCTGCAGTCCTTACTGTCTCCAAGAAAAAGAGCCATTCTCTTTCCACTAGTAGGATCATTTTAAACGCAGGGACACAGATACAGAATAAACTGAATACTGAAATGTGAAGTAAAAACCGAAAGAACTGCAGATGTTGTAAATCAGAAACTCTTCTGAGGAAGGGTCATTTGACCCGAAACATTAGCTATGATTTCTTTCCATACATGAGTGTCGTACCAGTCTACCTGCAGAGATTCAGCTCATAATTGCTTGAAAACTTTGGAATACCTGTTTAGTGACATCAGCTATTATCGCCGATTCCCAGCAATGTCAATCAAACTTGTAATTTACTAGATTACATAGGCATTAACAGGGATTAAGATTGGGGATTTTCTCTCTATTTATTGCATTGTTTTGGGACCAACTTGGACCGAAGCCAATTCTTTTATTAGTATTTCTCATGCTGTAAATCTAACTGAAGGAAAGATGTTATTAAGCTGGAGAGGGTTCAGAAAAGATTTCCCAAGATGTTACCGGGAATGGTTTAATTTGATTTGATTTAAGCTTTATTGTAACGTGTACTCGAGTTCAGGGCACGGTGAAAAGTTTATAATGTCGCCACACACGGCACCATCTTAGGTATGAAGGTATCTAGGTGCAAATCTTAGGTACAAGGAGTAACATAGAGAAACAAAGTTAAAAATAAAGCATTACGGTCGGTTCTGTTATAACGCGTGTTCTGCAAGGCCATTGCGGTAATGTGACTGACAAATAGGGGAACGCTATTTCTAAAACGCGAACTTGTGTTGGCTCGAACGTGATTCCATTGGTGCATAGAGGAGTACGCATCGACATCACATGATGGTTTCACAGGCTGTATTGTGAATATGTGCAATGTTAGCTCCGAAGGAGTCTCCGCACTGGTATCACGTGATCATTTCGCAGGCTTTGTTGTGAAGTGCTGTCTGTGAGAGGTACGGTACAACCCCCTCCCCCATCAAGTCATCTTGACATTTTTTCAAGGTAAAATTTTAAATTTACTTTTATTTCATTATGAGATACGAATTAAATATTTATTCAAATTGTGCTATCCTTTGTGTTAGGCTTTTGAGTGATTGTTGAGTGATTTTTTTTGTTGACTGCCCCTAACCCTGCTGTACTCACAGGCCCCATTATTTCTACAACGCAATTTTCTATAACGCAATGTTGCACAGGAACGCAACTATTGCGCTATAGCAGAACGGGCTGTATTGTTGTTCTTAGTATAAGCATAAAAGGTAAGAAATAAAGTTTAAAGTTAACATTACAGTCCTTGCTAGTATTAAGTGGAAAAACAAAGGGATAAAGGTAAAAGTTCAACAGTCTTTCTTAAGTGCATTCCCTAAAAAGGCTCAGTCTCCACTGCTTTGGCCTACTGTCCGAGAAATCTTGGGTTTCCTGTTCTCAACACTGTAGATGCTGGGGGGACCTCCCTCACTGACACTTCAGGCTCCCTATAACCACATCGGGCTCAGGCCCACAGCAGCTTCCCCACACCGGACCTCCAGGCAACACTGCTCTGGGCCTACAGCCGCTTCCCCACACCCGATAGTGTAGAAGGTTGTCAAAGGATACAGTGGGATATGGATCAGTTGCAGATATGGCAGAGAAATGGCAGATGGAGTTTAATTGTGCAAGTGTGAGGTGCTGCACTTTGGGAGATCAAATGTTAAGGAAAAGTATACAGTTAATGGCAGGACTCTGAACAGTTTTGATGCAGAGAGAGATCTTGGGGTTCAAGTCCATAGCTCCCTGAAAATGGCCACGCAAGTAGATAGGGTGGTAAAAAAAGCATATGGCATGCTTGCCTTTATTGGTCGGGGGATTGAGTACAAGAGTCAGAATGTCATGTTGCAGCTTTATAAGACTTTGGTTAGGCCACACTTAAGAGTATTGTGTTCAGTTCTGGTTGCCACATTACAGGAAGGATGTGGAGGCTTTGGAGAGGGTGTAGAAAAGGTTTTCCAAGATGCTGCCTGGATTAGCGGGTATGATCTAGAAGAAGAGACTAGAAAAAACTCAAGTTGTTTTCTCTGGAGCGGCGGGGGCTGAGGGGAGACTTGACAGAAGTCTATAAAATCATGAGATGCATAGATAGGGTTGACGGTCAGAACCTTTTTCCTAGAGTTGAAATATCTAATACTAAGGGGCATACATTTAAGGTTGAGGGGGGGTGGAGTTCAACGGAGACGTGAGGGGCAAGTTTTTTTACACAGGAAGTAGTAGGAGTCTGGAATGCACTGCCAGGCATGGTGGTGGAGGCAGATACAATAGGGCCACTTAAGAGACTTATAGGTAACCACATGAATATGTAAGGAATGGAGGGACATGGACCAAGGGCAGGCAGAAGGGATCAGTTTCATTTGACGTCATGTTCAGCACAACACCGTGGGCCGAAGGGGCTCATTCCTGTGCTGTTCTGTTCTATGTTCTATGACCAGAGCAGGGAAGCCAGACTGGGGACTCCAGTAACCAGTGGCCCCGTTACTGGAACACAGCAGCCAGCAGTCAGACCATGTGGAGACCTCCTGTGCTGATCTGCTGCAGACAGCCTTTAGAGAGACGCTGTGTTGTTTATCTTTTTAACTTCACTTCTTGTTTCTCTGACCTGCTGTGTTTAGCTGTAATGTAACTTCTTTTTCTTCATTTCTCTATTCTGTTACTAAGGATTGTAACTAGGCACTCTGTACCTAAGATGGTGTTGTAAGTAGTGACCAATAAAATTTTCACTGTACTCATTTGAGTCCACGTGACAATAAAGCTAATTCAATTCAATTCAAGTTCATTCCGTACATGAACCACCCTCTGTGTAAAAAAAATTACCTCTCACGTCTTTTTATATCTTTCTCCTCTCACCTTAAAAGTTTAGTTTGGGATTATGATCAGCATGGATTGGTTAGACCAAAGGGTCTGTTTCCATGCTATATGACTCTGTGATTATGAAACACAAGTGCAGAACATTGAGCTTTCCTTAATACTTCAATGGACTTTGATTTTCATCCATTATCTGTGATTTTACTCACTGAATACTTTCAAAACATTGATGCCCATGTCCATTGCTCTTCAGTCTTCTTCTCTGTCCTGTCAAAGAACTAGATTACTTGCCCTCCACACCTGTAAAGACACAGAGCTGGGATGCATTAGGATTTGGCTAATGTGTTCAGAGGTACAAGGGCGTCCATTCAGTCAATGATGGGTCGACTCTTGCCCACGAGTCAGACAATAGTAAGCCCAAATTCCCTTTCATTTCCCAGGTCGAGGGGATTGGGGAACTGTTCTATTAAGGGACATTGGGCAAATTGGGCCGATATTCTGTAGAGTTTTGAAGAATGAGAGCTGATCTCATTAAAACCTACAAAATACTGAAAGGGATGGACAGGGCTAGAAGCAGATAAGATGTTTCCTCCGATTGGAGAATCTAAAATCAGGGACACAATTTAAAAATAAGGGAGTGCCATGTAGGCACAAGATGAGGAGAAATTTCTTTACTCAGAGGGTTGTGAACATTCAGAATTCTCCACGGCAAAAGTGGTGGAACCTCAGACTTGTTTAAGGTAGAGCTCAGTTGGCCGGATGGTTGGTTTAAATTGCACAGCGACGCTAGCAGCACGGGTTACTAAGAAGATCCTACTTTCTCAACATGGCCTGAGGTGATCCTCAGGTTAAACCCACCGCCAGTCATCCCTCTCTATGAGAGATCAGACTGAGACAATACTGACTTTACTCAGAGGTAGAGATTGATAACTTTCTGACTATCAATAGCATAAAGGGTGATGTGGATAGAGTGGGCAAAAAAGGCATTGAAGTGATTAATCAGCTATGATTGTATTAAATAGCAGACCAAGCTGAATGGCCAATACTTGCTCCCATGGTTTGAATTTTACCATCCTTTGGCTAAGTGTGATTTTCATCAGTATTCAGGCTAGAATCTAGAGTGACCCACTAGAATCAGGGATGGTGTGGTGTACTGCCAGATCAAGGAAGATCTATCATAGGTGAAAGGTGGGATTGATTAAATGGAAAAAGAGCTGATGACTCCTGGTAAAATTGGGCAAGGAAAGAAACAAACGATAGATCCGGTAATCCAGTAGAAATGGGAAAATAATGTCTCCACCAACAACAAGCAACAGTTTGAAACAATGGCTCAAGGTTACCATTCCTTCTTGTTCAGTTCTACATTGAGTCCCGAAGGCTGTAAAATACACACTCGAAAGGTGAGGTCCTGCTCCTCCACCCTCACTGGGAGATTAAACAGCCCAAGGGCAGAATGGGAATGGGACAGAAAATTAAAACATTTCCCGCTTGCAGACTGACCCAACAGAGGTTTCCCATTAAACAATCACCCTATCCCCATTCGGTCTCTCAGCTGTACAGGAGATCAGTGAGTACGGTGCAGTAAGTTGGAAAAAGCACAAATAAATTACTGTTTCACCTGGAAGGAGTGGCTAGGGTCTTGATATGTACAAAGGAGGTTAAAGGGTGGCTGTTGTATATGTGACAATGGGAGGTGGGCGGAGGTCTCTGAGCATTGTGAAACCGTTTGATGTGGAGAGTTTGAGTTGCAGAAATGGTAGGAGATGATTGATGAATGTGGAAGCTAGTGATGAGGACAAGGCAAAGCCTATTCAAGGAAGAAGCAATTCAGCCAAAATGTAAGGGATGGGACATGCGCAGGAGAGGAAGATACTGGGATAAGGAAGCCGGATTGGAATCGGTGTTATGGAAAATGGCATAGTCACAGTAGACAGGATGGAGAAACTGGGAGAATACAATAAAGCTCTGACAGGAGGTGGGGTGTGAGAAAGTGAGGTGAAGGCATCATCTAACTCATCTTTTTATTCCATTCACCTTCACCTGGACATTGAGTAGTTAGTGGAGTAGGTGGATAGGTGGCAGGGAAATGTGATGTGATACATTTTTGTTGGACGTACATTAGAAACTAACATAAAATAGCAGATACAATTCTAAAGGGGGAGCAGGAGCAGAGAGACCGGGGTGTAACAGTACACAGATCATTGAAGGTGGCAGCATAAGTGGAGAGAGCAGTTAATAAAATGTTCACAACTTTATTTATAGAGGTGTAGAGTACAGGAGCAAGGAGGTGATGTTGAACTTGTACATGACACTTCTTGGACACCAGCTGGAACATTGTGTAGAGTTATGGCTGCCACATTCTAGGAAAGATATGAATGCATTGGAGAGAGGGAAGTTGCAGTTTATACGAAATTATGAGGCTAGACTGAAGAAGTTGCTCTTCAGAGGGTCAGTGTGGACTCGATCAGCCAAATGCCCTGCTTCCACACTGTAGACATTCTATGATTCTAGTTAGGGTCTGGAACAATGCGCTGCCTGGAAATGTGATGGAGGCAGGTTCAATTGAAACATTCAAGTGGGTCATTGGATGGTTATTTAGATAGAATTGACATAGAAGGATACGGGGATAAAGCAGGAAATTGGCATGAGGGCATAGAATGGTGCAGGTATGATGGACTGAATTGGCTTTCTTCTGTGCTGTAACAATTCTATGATCTAGCTTTACCCTCATTTCATCTGAGTCATTCATCTCAACTCTTCCTGGTAGTAGCAAATTCCAGATTTTAAACAATTCCTGCTTGAAGAATTTACCCATGGAAAATATTAGTTACTGTCTTATATTAATGAGCCCAGCATCGGTCTGGCCTGAACCTTCCGATGGCAATTTTATTTCTGTATCTATTTTGTCAAATTCTTTCATAAATCAAAAAGTCTCAATTAGTTTACCTCTGGGTTTTCTATGCCAGGTAACAATGGTAGATTTCTCAGTATTTCTTACAGTTGACAATCTACAGCTTGCGTATGACAATACCACAGTGAGAGTGAAATATTCTTCTTCATTTATCTCTTCAATCAAACTTTCCCAAACTACAGTTCTAGGTCATGTGACTGGCTGGGAATGGATAATGGATAACTGGGTGGAGAATGGGTGCTTAAATTCCTTCCTGCGACAAATGGGATATTTGAATTCAAATATCTGGAAAGTAAAAAGCTTCTATCAATAACCATGACCTTGAATTGCACAGAATGTTATAAAAACTCACCTTGGTCACTAATGTCACTGAGAGCAGAAAATCTGTTGTCGATAGCCAATCCAGTTTACAGACCCCCAACAATGTGGTGGAATCTGCAGTGATCTAAAAATGTATTCAATTATTTCTTAATCTTTCACAGGATGTAGGCCAGTGTTTATTGCCAATCAGGTGTTCACTAGTCTTAAAGCTTGACAATAACGCTCACGTGGCTGATAATAAATGGGTGAAAATAAATTGCAGGACGAGAGAGAATGAAAGAGAAATCTATTCAACAGGAAAGGAGAATGGACCGATTGGGGCATGAACAATTATAATGTGTCACTAAGATCTCTCCACCCAACTCTTGTCAAGTTATTAATGATTAAGTTTTTTTGTTAAACGATCTTTTTATTATTCTCTGTTTGTTGTTGGGTTGTGGACCGGTTGTGCATACAGATTTAAATTAAGTATAATCTTTGCTTCCAAAGTACATTCTGGTTCATTATTCAAGTGGCATGCGAGGGGCCAGCCATTGTTTGTCTTGCTTGTAACCTGTGACATTTTTAGAATAGTCCACTCCCCTTACCTGTGGTTTTTGGCATTAGGTCCCTCTCCATATAAGACACAGGAACAGGAATAGGCCATTCAGCCTTGGAGTCATGGAGTCATACAGCATGGAAACAGACCCTTCAGTCCAACTAGTCCACACCAACTAAGACTCCCAAACTAAACTAGTCCCACTTGCCTGTGTTGGCCCATATCCCTCCAATCCTTTCCAATTCATGAACTTATCCAAATGTCTTTAAGCATTGTAACTGTATCTGCATCCGCCTCTTCCCCTGGCAGTTCATTCCACACACTAACCACTCTTTGTGTAAAAATGTTGCCCCTCGTGACCTTTCTAAAAGTTCTCCTCTCATCTTAAAAATATGCCCCCTAGTTTTGGACTTCCCCCAGCCTAGGGAAAAAAAACCCTTGCTATTTACCTTATCTATGCCCCTCATGATTTTATAAGGTCACCCCTCAACCTTCTACGCTGCAGTGAAAACAATCCCAGCTTATCCAGCCTACTTTTCTAACTCAAACCTCCATTCCTGCAACATCCTGGTAAATCTTTTCTGAACCCTCTCCAATTTAGTAAAATCCTTCCTACGGCAGGGTAACCTGAACTGCACATGTGATAAAAGCCAAGAACTGGCAGTTTCTTTAGAAGCACTGAGACCCTCCTCAGGAGGCACTTTCACTACACCCCCGAGACAACGGCTGTTACAAAAATAAAAGTCTTCCACATATAGTGCTTGCCTCAGGTCTGCAATCAAAATGAGAAAATCACACTGTTATTTCTGAAGAATTCTATATTCTGAAGAAGGGTCCAGACCCGAAACATCAACTTTCCTGCTCCTCTGATGCTGCCTGACCTGCTGTGTTCCTCCAGCTCCATACTGTTATTAAACAGTGTATGGTTATAATTGTCCTAAGTACTCATTGAGTCTGCACCACTATTCAGTGAGCTCAGGGCTCACCTGATAACTGTCAATTCCAGTTTGCTGCCTTTTCCCCATAACCCACTATTCCCTGACTGACCATGGTCAGGCTCCATCCATTGTCCATTCAGCGGGGAATTTTAGTACCAGTTACTTCCCTCACATCTCGATATCTATGCGGGGAGCGAGGCAACACAATTTAAACTACACAACCAGAACTACTTAGTGAGGAGAAAGAAAGACGTATATTCATACAGCTCCTTTCACGACTTTGGCATATTCCAATCACTGGAATTTGACAGGTAAATTTCACATAGAAAGCTCACTAATCATACAACAAGTGTGTTTTATGATGTTAGTTGAGAGACAAATATTGACTGGGACACCTGGGATAATTTCTGTCACTGGACTAGTATTTGGGATAATGTTCTGGGGACATGGATTCTAATTCTTTATTCTTTATTCATTCACGGGATGAGGGCGTCACTGACCAGGCAGCATTTATTGCCCGTCCCTAATTGCCCAGAGTGCAGTTAGGAGTCAACTACATTGCTGTGGGTCTGGAGTCTCATGTAGGCCAGACCAGATGAGGATGGCAGTTTCCTTCCCTAAAGGACATTAGTGAACCAGATGGGTTTTTCCGACAATCTACAATAGATTCACAGTCATTGTTAGATACTTAATTCCAGAAAATCCTACCACAGCAGTTGGTGCAATTTGCATTCAGTAAAAATCTGGAATTAGAAGCTAGTCAAATGCAACCACGTCAATTGTCATAGTGTCCTTTAGGGAATGAAATCTGCGATCCTTACCTGGTCTGGCCTAAATGAGTCCAGGCTCACAGTGGTTTGGTTGACCTCTCGGCTACTGTCTGGGCAATTAGGGGCGGGCTATAATTGTTGGCCCAGCCAATGACACCCTCATCCCATCAACAGCTAATAAAAAACAACCTCCTCTTTCTTACTCCAAGAGTGCTGTGGCCCACTGACAGGACAGTGCCGGAGGAAGAGTGGTACACAGCCAGGACAGAGCTACCCTGGGAGTCCTCAACATTGGCTGCCGACCCAATAAAATGTCATAGTAGCAGGCCAAACATGGACAAGGAACTCTGTTTCTTTACACTTAATGCCCCTGCCCCAGCTGATGGACTAGCATACTTCCACATTTGCGCTATAGTTTAGCACAAATACCAGGTTCCACCTCTCTCCTCTGGGCAGTTTCACTGAATCTACCTACTGAGGAAGAAACCAGCCCTTTTATTTGTTCTTTATTTTAAAGGATGAGAAACAAACATAGCCCACACCAACACAGGTTTTTTCTATTGTATCCAATCATAAAATTAACAAGCCACATAATGAACCAATCACGGACACCGCTCACTGGGGAAGGTGTGACAATGACCAATAGAATAAGACAAAGTAGGGTTGGGGGTGTCCAACTCAAAGTGGTGTTGAAAGGGAAAATGCACTCCAGCTCCTGCAGCACCTACTATCCCGAAATACCTCGAGGGTGATGGTTAGCACACATTGTGTGCTCTCGCTCCATCTCTCAGCAAAGCCAGGGAGCTGATCATTGACATCAGGAAGCGGAGTGCAGGGCAAGCCCCTATTTGCATAATGGTGCTGAGCTGGAGATGGTTGAAGGCATCAAGTTCCTGTGAGTGATGATCACCAACAATCTGTCCTGGTCCATCCATGTCGATGCAACAGTCAAGAAAGCACAACAATGCCTCTACTTCCTCAGGAGGCTAAGGCAATTTGGCATGTCTGTAAAGACTCTTACATATGTTTATAGACGTACCTTAGAAAGCACTCTATCCAGATGCATCACAGCTTGGTACAGCAACTACTCTGCCCTGGACCATAAGAAACTACAGAAAGTTGTGAATATAGCCTAGTCCATCACACAAGCCAACCTCCCATCAATTGAATCAGAGATAGTAGGAACTCCTCTCTGCTCCTATGATGCTGCTTGGCCTGCTGTGTTCATCCAGCCCTGCACCTTGTTGTCTCCCATCAATTGACTTGGGTGGGATGGCAGCTCAGTGATTAGCACTGCTGCCTCACAGCGCCAGGGACCTGGGTTCAATTCCAGCCTCAGGTATCTGTCTGTGTGGAGTTTGCACGTTCTCCCTGTGTCTGTGTGGGGGGGGGGATCTGGTTTCATCTCACAGTCCAAAGATGTGCAGGTTAGGTGGATTGGCCATGCTAAATTGACCATAATGCCCAGGGATGTTCAGGCTAGGTGGATCAGCCCTAGGAAATGCAGGGTTATAGGGATATGGTGGGGGGGAGTGAGTCTGTGTGGGATGCTCTTCAGAGAGTCAATGTGAACTTGTTGGGCCAAATGGCCTGTTTCCACACTGTAGGGATTCTATGACTGTGACTCCATCTACACTTCTCGCTGCCTCAGAAAAGCAGGCAACATCGTCAAAGACTTCTCCCACCCTTGTTATAACCTCTTTCATCAGGCAGAAGATACAAAAGCTTAAACACATGCACCAACAGATTCAAGAACAGTTTCTTCCCTGCTGTGATGTGACTGTCAAATGGAGCTCTCAACTTTCAAATTTAATGTTGACCTCACTCTTTATGCACTTTTTCTGCAGCCGTAACATTGTATTCCTTGCTCTGTTCTAATGCCCTATTGCAGTTTTTATGGTGTGATCTGCCTGTACTGCACACAAAGCAAAACTTTTCACTGTATCTAAGTACATGTGACAAATATAAATCAAATCAAAATCAAATCAGGTAATATAACAAGGTGTAGAGCTGGATGAACACAGCAGGCCAAGCAGCATCAGAGGAGCAGGAAAGCTGACAAATGTAATGAAAAGGCTTCAATTAACACATCAGTATAGAACACTCTAGATAATTACAGACTGTCAGGCGAACAAAGGAGAAACTGTCTGACTTAATCGTGTGATAATACCCTTATTAACTTCAGAGTGAAATAAAGTCAAGACTATCCCATTTTTGTGGACTGTGGTCAATTGATAATTCCTATTTATTTGTTTTTCTAAATACTGGGACTTACTGTTTCCTCTCATTCTCTTCACTGAAAGAATTACAGGAACAAAAGGAGACCATCCAGCCCCTCTATTTTTTTTTTGCTACTGCACAGTACCCTGGCAGTGGCTAACCAGCTCGGAATCAGTCCTCAACTGAGGAGATTCTGATCTCCAGGTTATAATAGTTTTTGGTTTTTTTTTGCACAGCACACTGGCTTTGGCCAGCCTGGGGTCAGGCCCCTCTATTCCATACTATCATCAAATTAAATCATGGCTGATTGGCACATTTACTCCATTTATCTGCCCTTCAGTCCACATATACCCACTCAGATTGAGCCGAACTCTATCCTTTTGGGCCTCATTAGCTTTTTAGGACAAAGTGTTTCAGGTTCGACTGCTTATAATGTGAAGAGGTACCTCCTGATATTACCTTAGAAACAGTCTCACCTTTATGAGAATACATCTTGGTCAGAATTCCCCCAGCAGTGGAAACATTTCCACTGGATATTCAACACCTTGAATAGATCCGCCCTGAATCTCATAAACTTTGTGGGAATGCAGACCTAAAAGACTATGCAACCTGGTGTTATTGTTTCACAGTTTTGGTCCCAAGGAGATTCTGGGCTGCACCATCTCGAAGGACAGTATATTTTCCCGGAGGAGTGGTCTCCCATCGCCATGGATAGCTCTTAGCCAGAGCTTTATTAAACTCAAGTATCATTTCCAACCCCTCAATAATCCAAATCCCACCTGGTGAATGGCTGGAATTCTTTACACAAAGGATGCTGGGGGCAGCACAGTGGCTCAGTGGTTAGCTCTGCTGCCTCACAGCACCAGGGACCTGGGTTCAATTCCAGCCTCAGGTGACTGTCTGTGTGGAGTTTG
>NC_063352.1:2718706-2728878 GCF_021869965.1 Rhincodon typus | reverse complement strand
TTTCTTATGAAGGGTCTAGTCCCGAAACGTCAGCCTTTCTGCTCCTATGATGCTGCTGGGCCTGCTGTGTTCATCCAGCTCTGCACCTTGTTGTCTTGTATTTAATGGTGGTTTGATCATGAATTAATTGGGATTTTAATTGAGGTCTGATAGGAGTTTTCTTGCGGTTTTATTGGGATTTGATGGCTTTCGGGTTTTACTCAGGGTTTGATTGGATTTAATGGGGTTTAACTGAGGTGTTTACTTGGGAATTGATTGGGATTTAATTGAGATTGAGAGTTATAGAGTCATACAGCATGGAAACACACCCTTCCGTCCAACCCGTCCATGCCGACCAGATATCCTGAATTAATCTAGTCCCATTTGCCCGTATATGGCCCATATCTCTCTAAAACCTTCCTATTCCTATACCCATCCAGATGCCTTTTAAATATTGTAATTGTACCAGCCTCCACCACTTCCTCTGGCAGCTCATTCCATACACGCACCCACCCTCTGCGTGAAAAAGTTATCGCATAGGTCCTTTTAAATCTTTCCCCTTTGACCTTAAAACTATGCCCTCTAGTTTTGGCTCCCCCATCCCAGGGAAAAGACCTTGTCTGTTCATTTTATCCATGTCCTTCATGATTTTATAAACTTCTTTGATGTCATCCCTCAGCTACCGACACACCAGGGAAAATAGCCCCAGCCTATTCAGCCTCTCCCTGTAGCTCAAACCCTCCAACCCTGGCAACATCCTTGTAAATCTTTTCTGAACCTTTTCAAGTTTCAAAATATCCTTCCTATAGCAGGGAGACCAGAATTGAATGCAGTATTCCAATGGTGGTCTAACCAATATCCTGTACAGCCGCAACATGACCTCCCAACTTCTATACACAGTGCACTGGCCAATAAAGGCAAGCGTACCAAACACATTCTTCACCATCCTGTCTACCTGTGACTCCACTTTCAAAGGACTATGAACCTGCGCTCCAAGATCTCTTTGTTCAGCAACACGCCCTTAAGTGTATAAGTCCTGCCCTGATTTTCCTTTACAAAATGCAGCACCTCACATTTATCTAAATTAATCTCTTTTCCACTCCTCGGCCCATTGGCCCATATGGTCATGATCCCATTGTACTCTGAGGTAACCTTCTTCACTGCCCACTGCACCTCCAATTTTGGTGTCGTCTGCAAACTTACTAACCATACCTCCTATGTTCACATCCAAATCATTTATATAAATGACAAAAAGCAGTGGACCCAGCACCGATCCTTGTGGCACACCGTCGATCACAGGACTCCAGTCTGAAAAACAACCCTCCACCACCCTCTGTCTTCTATATTTGAGCCAGTTCTGTATCCAAATGGTTAGTTCTCCCTCTATTCCATGTGATCTAGCCTTACTAACCAGTGTATCATGAGGAACATTTTTGAACAGCTTACTGAAGTCCATTTAGATCACATCCACTTCTTTGCCCTCATCAAACCTCTATGTTACATCTTCAAAAAAACTCTTATCGAGTTAGTGAGACACGATTTCCCATGCACAAAGCCATGTTGACTATCCCTAATCAGTCCTTGCCTTCCCAAATACATATAAATCCTGTCCCTCAGGATTCTCTCCAACAACATGCCCACCATTGATGTCAGGCACACTAGTCTATAGTTCCCTGGCTTTTCCTTACCACCCTTCTTAAATAGTCAACCTCCAGTCTTCCAGTACATTACCTGTGGCTATTGATGATACAAATATCTCAGCAAGGGGTCCAGCAATCTCTTCCCTAGCTTCCCACATAGTTCTGGGTACACCTGATCAGGTTCTAGGGATTTAGAATAAGGACAAAGAACAAAGAAAATTACAGCACAGGAACAGGCCCTTTGGCCCTCCAAGCCTGCACCGACATGCTGCCCGTCACAATTAAAACCCCCTACCCTTCTGGGGACCATATCCCTCTATTCCCATCCTATTCATGTATTTGTCAAGATGCCCTTTAAAAGTCACTATCGTATCTGCTTCCACTACCTCCCCGGCAGCAAGTTCCAGGCACCCACCACCCTCTGTGTAAAAAATTTGCCTCGTACTTCACCTTTAAACCTTGCCCTTGCACCTTGAACCTATGGCCCCTAGTAACTGACTCTTCCACCCTGGGAAAAAGCTTCTGACGGTCCATTCTGCCATTCATAATCTTGTAGACCTCTGTCAGGTCGCCCCTCAACCTCTGTCATTCCAGTGAAAACAACCCAATTTTCTCCAACCTCTCCTCATAGCTAATGCCCTCCATACCAGGCAACATCCTGGTAAATCTTTTCTGTACCATCTCCAACGCCACCACATCCTTCTGGTAGTGTGGCAACCAGAATTGAACACAATATTCCAAATGCGGCCTAACTAAGATTCTATAAAGCTGCAACATTACCTGCCAATTTTTAAACTCAGTGCCCTGGCCGATGAAGGCAAGCTTGCTGTATGCCTTGTTGACTACCTTCTCCACCTGTGTTGCCACTTTCAGTGACCTGTGTACCTGTACACCCAGATCCCTCTGCCTTTCAGTATTCTTAAGGGTTCTGCCATTTACTGTATATTTTCCATCTGAATTAGACCATGCGGAATGCATTACCTCACATTTTTCTGGATTAAACTCCATCTGCCACCTTTATGTGTTTTAAGACATCCGGCACCTCTGCCTCTTTATTATGGACATTTAATGAGGTTTGATCAGAATTTAATGGGATTTGAGCAGGACTTAATGTGATTTCTTTGGAATTTTATGGCATTTGATTAGGATTTTTTGAGATTTGATTGGGGTTAAATAGAGTTTGATCGGAATTTAATGGGATTTGATTGAGATTTAATGGGATTTGTTCAGGGTTTAATGGGATTTGATTAGGATTTAATCAGGATTTAATGGGTTTAATTGGGATTTAATAGGGTTTGATTGAGATTTACTGAGGTTTGATCAGGATTTAATGAGTTTGATTGGGATTTAATGGGACTTGATAGAGATTTAATGGGGTTTGTTTGGGATTTAATGGGATTTAATCAGGATTTAATGGGGTTTAATCAGGATTTAATGGTGTTTGTTTTGGGATTTAATGGGATTTGTTTGATATTTAATGGGATTTGATCAGGATTTAATGCGATTTGATTGCAGTTACTGTGGGAACTGATTTTAGTGAAATGCACGCTCTGGTTTACATATAGAAAACCCGAGCTCAGGACTCCAGATGGATAATCTGTGCCAGAGCAATTGGGTCACCAGAGACTGGTGACATGCCCCTGTCAGCATCTAGTCAGACCCTGCCCTCACAGCAGTGACATCTTCTGTTGTTTTTGACTAGACAATGTGAAACCTGCTCTTTGACTGTTGTCACCACACCACACATCTCTCCTGTGAGTATTTTACAGTGAAACAACCTGCACAGAGTGACCGTCTAGTCTGACCCACAGTTTTGATGCCCTAACACTAACCCAACGCCTACTTTCCCAAACCCTTTCTGCACCGTCATGTCAAATTAATGACTCATTTATACTGGCTGCAATCATTTCTGGCTGCACCCTAGCTGTTGTCAAGCCAACCGAATATACTAAAAAACACAATGATATCATCTGTGCAGTGCTGCACTGTTCTGATTGACATTTTAAAACCTAGTTCTTCATTTAGGCAGTGCCTGATCAGCCAGACCATTGGCAGCTGCCCTGCGTGGCAAACATGGCCGCGCTCGCAAAACCCTGTGCATGCTGGTCCAGTTGCCAGGAGTGACTCTCATGGAGTTACTGATCCATTCCTGCTGCCATTAGTTTAAGGTGAATGAGGAGCTGGGATGTATCTTTCTGTTCGCTGACCTCTGGTGTCCCCCAAGTATCTATCCATGACCCAGCCCATGACGCACTGCCCTGTGATGATGTAATTCAGAAATCCAGGGTTAGTTTTCACCTGCACTTTGAAAACTCCAGCTCGGCCCACTCTCCATCTCTCTCTCTCAAGCCCTCTATTGACTGTCAGATTGTTAGTCAGAATGACCCAAGATTCTCTCCAAAAACATAAGATCCAAGTTGAATTTTGCACTCTGTGGATGAATATTTTTCAAAATGTACTTTATTCATAAAAAAACTTTAAATATATACATAGTCACAAACATGGTTCCATTCTGCACAGTAGCATGTGACAAAACAAGCAAACATTGGAGTTTGACTCTATCAAGCAATCAAACCAAAGGCATCTCTTACTTGAACAAGTATTTGAGGAGGGCCCGATAACCGAATGGACCCCCATTTAACTTCAACAGGAAGACCTCAGATGGTGATCTTTCCCCACTGTGTCTTGGCAGCAGCTGCCCCGAGCTTTAGTGCGTCCCTCAGCACGTAGTCCTGGAGCCTGGAATGCGCCAGACTGCAATACTCAGTCGAGGTGAACTCCTTGTTCTGGAAGACCAAAAAGTTTCAGGTCAACCAAGGAGCATCTTTCACCGAGCTGATGGTTGTCCGGCCACAGACAATGTTGTATACTCCCTGGTTGACATGTCAGAAGGCAGGGGGCATGTAAAATCCAGAGGATGTCCCATGACACCACCCCCCCGCTACCCCCCACCCCCCACCACAGTTTGGGTGAGACCCACGTAACACTGTTCTTGATGTGGTGGTTGTTGTGTACGGATTGCCTTATATTGCACTAGAGCTGTCCAACGCTGCCTGGTACTCCCTGATACTGCCAGACCTTGCCTGCTGTTGCCAGTCAGTCATGGTCAGTGCTCAGTCATCGTGTTTTGGTAGCACTTGTCAGGAGCATTCTGACATTGAAAGAGGAATTAACAAATAACACACACCACCCTCTCCTCCCTGCTTAATTAAGAAACCTGATCCAGGGTGAGGAACAGACAAAGACCAGGGAGGTGACAAAATTAGCAATCCCTTTTGGAGTTGCCTTAACTGAGTTGCCTGTCCCCATTGAACCTGAATGGATGACCCATGACTAAAATAATGATACACTGTCTAAACATTCCAACTCAACAATCCTCTGTGCACTTTTAAGAGAAAAATTTCAACAGTACGTACTCTGAAAGTATGAATCACTGTGTAAATACAATCCCCAGGAAATTAGCAGGAGAGATTGCTATCAGCATCGAGGGCAGTTCTCTGAATGACTGCTTACGTGACACAACCAAGTAATAGAAACAGGTTTGTCAATACATGTATAAGCCTTGTCAAAGGAACCTTTATCTAACTGATTGGAAATCCTTTCACTTCCCATGCACCTGCACTCATGAAGCACAAATGTTGACAGGAGTCATTCCAGAACTCTCTCACTTTCTCTCCCTCTCTCTCCCTGCTGTGTGCTGTGGATTTAATTGACTAGAATAGACATTCTGCACTCACGCCCACTCTCACCCTTTGGGCACTTTACAGTGGTGTTAGCTAGGCTTTGAAGTCTCCAGACAACAGGTGGGTGTGAACTGGACTCTTAAGGGGTGGGCAACTGGTAGGGGCAAGGGCACCATCTCTAGCAGCCAATAACAGTGCGTATTGCAAAATAAGTAATAGCCCTTGGCCTACACTCTCACCCATAGTGCCACTTCCTCGCCTTTTACCAGTGCATTGATCAGGGGCGGAGAGTGGGGGTCACAGGGAGACAAAATGCATTAGAAATCTCAGCTAATTCTTTTCCCTTTTAGCTGAGTGTCAACAAAACTCAGAATCTTTAACAAGCAGCCCCAGTGAATGACACAACGGATTATTCACTGACTTTGAAGAAAAGGAGAGAGGCTATCAGAGAGATCCTGATGCTCAGGGACCTTAGCTATCCCTAAATGATGTCTGCTTCCATCATCAATAAGCCCCAACTTTCTGTGGCGATGGCTGGTAAATGAATAATGCTCACTTCCGACCATTGTGTTGTTTGAGCCCATTTATACCATCACTCTCTACGGGTTAGCTTTACTGTCACCATCTTCTATGAGGCTAGAGACCCACAGGTCTGGTTGTGGTCAAGGAAAACTGGCCTAAGTGGAAGAAGCTCTTTGAGCAAGAAGCAGTTTATTGGCAGTACGTTGGCTCAGTGGTTAGCACTGCTGCCTCACAGCGCCAGGGACCTGGGTTCGATTCCACCCTCGTGCGACTGTCGGTGTGGAGTTTGCACATTCTCCTCGTGTCTGTGTGGGTTTCCTCCGGGTACTCCGGTTTCCTCCCACAGTCCAAAGATGTGCCTGTTAGGTGGATTGGCCATGCTAAATTGCCCATAGTGTTCAGGGATGTGTAGATTAGGTGGGTTAGCCATGGGAAATGCAGAGTTACAGGGATAGGATAGGGGGTGGGATGCACTTCAGAGGAATGGTGTGGACTAGATGAGTTGAATGGCCTGCTTTCACACTGTAGGGATTCTATGATTTGACTGCATGTTAGCAAAGAATTAATGGTTAATCTAATGTGATAGACATTGCGACAGAGACTATGAGGTATTTATGGTCCATATGGAGATCCATTAGGCCCATATGATGTCATCATAATTGATGGTGCTTAAGGTGCTCTTCAATATTAACCATTTCAAACCCATAAACTTTTGTACAATACTTCCTGCCCTGGGTTTTATTTTTCTGTCATTATCAACATACTGTACAGTCATAGAGATATACAGCATGGAAACAGACCCTTCAGTCTAACTTGATCATGCCAACCAATTATCCTAAATTAATCTAGTCCTATTAACCAGCATTTGGCCCATATCACTCTAAACCTTTCCTATGCATGAACCCATCCAGATGCCTTTTTAATGTTGTAATTGCCTCCATCACTTCCTCTGGCAGCTCATTCCATACACACACCACTGTCTGCATGAAAACATTGCCCCTTAAATCCCTTTTAAATCTTTCCCTTCTCCCTGTAAACCAATGCCCTCTAGTTTTGGAGTCCCCTAATCTTGGCTGTTTACTCTATCCATGCCCCTCATGATTTTATAAACTTCTGTAAGGTTACCTCTCAGCCTCCAACGCTCCAGGGAAAATAGCCCCAGCCTATTCAGATTCTCCCTAGAACTGAAACCTTTCAATCCTGGCAACATCCTCATAAATCTTTTCTGAACCCTTTCAAGTTTCACAAACATCCTTCCTATAGAAGGGAGACCAGAATTGAATGCAATATTCCAAAAGTGGCCAAACCAATTGAACATAGAACACAGCACTGTTCAGGCCCTTCAGCCCACGATGTTGTGCCAAACTTTTACCCTAAAACTAAGGTCTATCTAACCTCCACCCCTACCTTATGCTATCATCCATATGCCTACCTAATAGCCGCTTAAATGCCCCTAATGAGGCCGACTCCACTACTCTCTCCGGCAATGCATTCCATGCCCCTACCACTCTCTGAGTAAAGAACCTACCTCTGACGTCTCCCTTATACCTACCTCCACTCATTTTAAAACTATGCTCCCTCGTAATAGCTACCTCCACCCTAGGAAAAAGTCTCTGGCTGTCTACTCTATCTATACCTCTGATCATTTTGTACACCTCTATCAAGTCACCTCTCATCCTTCGTCGTTCTAAAGAGAAAAGCCCTAGCTCTCTCAACCTTTCCTCGTAAGATCTTCCCTCCATTCCAGGCAACATCCTGGTAAATCTCCTCTGCACCTTTTCCAACGCTTCCACATCTTTCCTGTAATGAGGCGACCAGAACTGGACACAATACTCCAGATGTGGCCGAACCAGGCTTTTGTATGGCTGGAGCATAACTTCACGGCTCTTGAACTCAATCCCTCTATTAATGAAAGCTAACACGCCATACGCCTTCTTAACAACTCTATCCACCTGGGTGGCAGCTCTCAGGGAACTGTGAACATGAACCCCGAGATCCCTCTGCTCCTCCACACTGCCAAGAATCTTTCCATTAACCCTGTATTCTGCTTTATAGTTTGTCCTTCCAAAATGAATCACCTCACACTTTTCAGGGTTAAACTCCATCTGCCACTTCTCAGCCCAGCTCTGCATCCTATCAATGTCCCTTTGTAAGCTAGAACAGCCCTTCGCACTGTCCACAACGTGACCCACCTTCGTATCATCCGCGAACTTACTAATCCACCCTTCCACTCCTTCACCCAAATCATTTACAAAAATCACAAATAGAAGAGGACCCAGAACAGATCCTTGTGGTACACCACTCGTAACTGAGCACCATGTTGAATATTTTCTGACCACTACCACCCTTTGTCTTCTAAGGGTCAGCTAATTCTGAATCCAATCTGCCACATTTCCCCCTAATCCCATGCCTCCTTACCTTCTGCATGAGCCTACCATGGAGAACTTTATCAAACGCCTTACTTAAATCCATGTATATCACATCCACTGCTCCACCTTCATCCGCGTGTTTGGTCACCTCTTCTAAGAATTCAATAAGGTTTGTGAGGCATGATCTACCCCTCACAAATCCATGCTGACTATCACGAATCAAACTGTGCCTTTCCTAGTGATCATAAATCCTATCTCTCAGAGCCCTTTCCAATAATTTGCCCACCGCTGACATAAGATTAACTGGCCTGTAATTTCCGGGGTTATCCTTATTCCCTTTTTTGAACAAGGGAATGATGTTTGCCTCTCTCCAATCTTCCGGCACTATACCCGTGTACAGTGAGGATGAAAAGATCATCGCCAAAGGCCCTGCGATCTCTTCCCTCGCTTCCCATAGTATCCTTGGATAAATCCCGTCAGGCCTGGGGGACTTATCTATCTTCAACTTCCTCAGAATTCCTAGCACATCTTCCTTACTAACAGCGATCTCTTCGAGCCTACCAGCCTGTTTCACACTGTCCTCCCCTACAACTAGGTCCCTCTCAGTTGTGAATACCGAAGAAAAGTATTCGTTAAGGACCTCTCCTATTTCTTTAGGCTCCGTGCTTAAATTCCCTTTACAATCCTTGACCAGCCCTAACCTTTCTCTGGTCATTCTCTTATTCCTCACGTACATGTAAAAAGCCTTGGAGTTTTCCTTGATCCTATCTGCAAAAGTTACCTCATGCCCCCTTATAGCTCTCCTAAGCCCTTTCTTCAGTTACTTCCTGGATAACTTGTATCCCTCTCGAGCCTTTTCCGTTCCTTGTTTCCTAAACCTTATATAAGCATCCTTCTTCCTCTTAACCATTCGTTCGACCTCTCTTGAGAACCAAGGCTCCCTCACTCGACTGCATCTTCCCTGCCTGCTAGGGACAAACATATCGAACACACGCAGTATGCATTCCACAAACAATCTCCACATTTCAATAGAGATAGTAGGAACTGCAGATGCTGGAGAATCCGAGACAACAAGGTGCAGGGCTGGATGAACACAGCAGGCCAAGCAGCATCATAGGAGCAGAGAGGCTGACGTTTCGGGCCTAGACCCTTCATCAGAAAAGGGGGAGGGGAAGGGGGTTTTGAAATAAATAGGGAGAGAGTGGGAGGCGGATAGAAGAGGGATAGAGGAGAGGATAGGTGGAGAGGAAACAAACAGGTCGAAGAGGCGGGGATGGAGCCAGTAAAGGTGAGTGTAGGTAGGGAGTTAGGAAGGGGATAGGTCAGTCCAGGGAGGACGGACAGGTCAAGGGGGCGGGATGAGGTTGGTCGGTAGGAGATGGAGGTGCGGCTTGAGGTGGGAGGAGGGGATAGGTGGGAGGAAGAACAGGTTAGGGAGGCAGGGACGAGCTGGACTGGTTTTGGGATGCGGTAGGGGGAGGGGAGATTTTGAAACTTGTGAAATCCACATTGATACCATTGGGCTGCAGGGTTCCCAAGCGGAATATGAGTTGCTGTTCCTGCAACCTTCGGGTGGCATCGTTGTGGCACTGCAGGAGGCCCAGGATGGACATGTCGTCTGAGGAATGGGAGGGGGAGTTGAAATGGTTCGCGACTGGGAGGTGCAGTTGTTTGTTGCGAACCGAGCGTAGGTGTTCTGCAAAGCGGTCCCCGAGTCTCCGCTTGGTTTCCCCGATGTAGAGGAAGCCACACCGGGTACAGCGGATGCAGTATACCACATTGGCAGATGTGCAGGTGAACATCTGCTTGATGTGGAAAGTCTTCTTGGGGCCTGGGATGGGGGTGAGGGAGGAGGTATGGGGGCAGGTGTAGCACTTCCTGCGGTTGCAGGGAAAAGTGCCGGGTGTGGTGGAGCTGGAGGGGAGTGTGGAGCGGACAAGGGAGTCACGGAGAGAGTTGTCCCTCCGGAAAGCAGATAA
>NC_063352.1:2707600-2718206 GCF_021869965.1 Rhincodon typus | reverse complement strand
CTGGATTCAGTGCCCTTGGGAAGTGGTGAGAGAGATTCTGAAGCCTTATAGATACTCATGACACTATAATTAGCCAGATTAATTGAACTAAGTTGAATGATGTATTGTTACGTGTATTCAATGTAAAAATACAGTTAATAATGTGTACCTTTGTTGTACATACACGGTGCCATTCACATTAACTTAGAATAAGATAAGAAAAGAAAGATAACTTAAGAGAGTCCAACTTTCCTTTCCACTGCTGCTCTCCCACTGAGAGCTTTCCAGCCCTCGCCATGCCTCCACCAGTGTCTGGCTCTCACCCCCTCACCATCCCCGCTCTCGCCAGCCCACTCTTGATCTGCTGCCGTCGCTCCGGCCCACACTCGATCCGCCATTGCTGCAGGACACAACCCACGCGTTCAGCTCCCGCCACATGGTTCCTGGTCATGACCCAGCTCCTTCCCGACTCCTTAGGTAGGTAGTTAAAAGGGGTGGGGACGGGGTGTTAGAATTATTGTAGAGGGAGAGAGAAGAAGGGATAAAGCAAAAGGAAGGATAAAGAAGGAAAGAGAAAGAGAACTGGCGAGCAGAGTGAAGTTCCAAATGGAGCAACTTACCCTGCTGCCAACAGATGAGTGGAGTTAACGAGAGAGCTTCCTTCAACTTTGGAATGCAGGGTTCTGGCATAGCACCAGCTGGTTAGAGCCATCAGGATCTGTGTAACTGTCTATTTCAACTCTTATGCTAATTGCTTATGCTATTCTCTGAACCACTAAACCAATTCCCACAGTTGCTGTGCAAACAATAAACCCATGTGGAGAAGCTCACGCAAATCCAACACTTCAAAGATCTCACATACTCTCACCTATATCTAGGCAGGTATATGCCAGAATAAAAATTGAGATGATCCCTTATTGATAGCCTTGTTATGGAATTCTCCTCAGCCCCCAAAGTTCAGGAGAGCTGGGGATAAAGGTTCATGATAGCTGGAATTTAGAGGCTACCTCAAGCATAGCAATTTAATTCACCTTTCGTGTGCCTTTGATTTTTATCACTTTGCAAAAAAAAAGTAAAAAAGACTTACACCTATACAACCCCTTTCAAGTACACTGATGTGGAGGCGTCAATGTTGGACCAGGGTGGACAAGGTCAGAAGTCCCATGACAGCAGGTTAAAGTCCAGCAGGTTTATTTGAAATCACAAGCTTTCGGAGCTCTGATCCTTTGTCAGTTGAAGTCCATTGAACACTCCAACAGAGTACTTTTTTTTGAGCTGTAATTACTGTTATTTGGGAAATGTGACAGCCAAATTCGTAGAATCCCTACAGTATGGAAACAAGCCTTTCGGCCCAACAAGTCCACACCGACCCTTGCAGCATCCCACCCAGACCCATCCCCATCCCCCTATAACCCACACACCCCTGAACACTACAGGCAATTTAGCATGGCCAATCCACCCTAACCTGCGCATCTTTGGACTGTGGGAGGAAACCGGAGGAAACCCACGCAGACACGGGGAGAATGTGCAAACTCCACACAGACAGTCGCCCGAGGGTGGAATCGAACCCAGGTCCCTGGCACTGTGAGGCTGCAGTGCTAACCACTGAGCCACCGTGCCGCACCAAATTGTGCACAGCAGGCTCCTACAAGCAACAATATGAAAATCACCAGGGATAAATATTGGCTAAGTGTTGAACTCAAGTCCTATAATGCACAAAAAATGGCTGTCCTTTGAGATGCACTTTGAAGATCTGAAAGTGTCCATTGTGTTAAAGTTGAGACTGAATTATATTGTAAATTGTGATACTGAAAACACTCATCATACTTAGCAGGCCAACAGTAGATGTGAAGTCAACAAATGAGCTTTTACTATCCTAATATTTGCTGCACCAACACATAGTTGCACTAGGTCAGAGTTCATCAGAGACTTGGAATACTCCACCATTGATATCTCAAATAAGATCACTCAATTGGAAGATCTATCTTGTAAAATGGGAATATATCCCTAAAATACAAGTTATGTATTTAATTTATTTGCTTTTATCTTTCAGAAAGATGAAAAATAATTTCAGACACATTTACCAATAAAATTTCAATCTATTGAGGCAAATGCACTGGTTCAGTGTAATAAAACTATTTCATTTAAATATGTACTGGAGCCAATTGGTTATCTAAAACTGCATTTCACTTACTCTAAAACTTTAAGGCTTGTGTATTTAAAAGCTGAAGTTCTGTGATACCCAGTGCCACAGAATGCTGGTTTCTTGCATTTGCAAGTTGCTCAGAGGCATGAGGCCTGGCCAGCTTCTTTTTAGACAGCTGTTCCCCCTTGTTCTGACATTGTCAATGAAATCATCTTTTCTTTCAGATGAAACCTCCTTGCAAGTTAACTTATGATTCTTTTGCCAGCCCTCCATGCTCAGTCTTTTTTTTGTCTCTAAAGCTCTTCCGGAGAGTTTACAGTGATAATGGCACTGTTTGTTTCAAACAATATTTGTTTCAAACTGATTTATGATTTAGGGTTATCAACCATCCAGGATTATCCAGTAAATTCTAAGAATTAAAGGTTAATTTCTAGGTGTTGATGCAAGATAAATAGAGGCACAAAAATAAATCATGCCTTTTCTTTCCATTATAGAGTCACAGAGTAATACAGCGTGGAAACAGGCCCTTCAGCCCAAACTAGACCATGCTGACCGTGGTGTCCTCTCAGCTAGTTCCAATTGCCTGCATGTGGTCCATCTCCCTCTAAATTCTTCTCATCCATATACCTATCCAAATGTTTTTTAAATGTTGATATTGTACCTGCCTCAATCACTTTCTCTGGCAGCCCATTCCTTATACACACCATTTTCTGCGTAAAGAGATTGCCCCTCAGGTCCTTTGTAAATCTATCCCCTCTCACCTAAACCTATGCCCTCTTGTTTTCAATTCCCCATCCCTGGGAAAAAAAGACTATATGCATTCATCCTATCTATGCCCGCATGATTTTATACACCTCAAAAAGGTCACCCTCATTCTCCTACGTTCCAAGGAATAAAACCCTATCCTGGCCAACCTCTCCCTATAACTCAGGCCTACTAGTCCTGGCAACATCCTTCTTTGCACACTTTCCAGTTTAACTAAGTCTTTCCTATAACAGGGTGACCAAAACTGTACACCATATTCCAAGTGTGGCCTCACCAACGACTTATACAACTGTAACATAACACCCCAACTCCTTTACTCAATGCCTCGACCGATGAAGGCCAGCATGCTAAATGCCTTCTTCACCACACTGTCCACCTGTGACGCTGCTTTCAACAAACTATGCACTTGTACTCCTAGGTCCCTCTGTTCCACAACACTCCTCAGGATCTTACCATTTACTGTACAAGTCCTACCTTGGATTGACTTTCCAAAGTGCAACACCTCACACTTATCTACATTGAGCTACATTTGCCTCAGACCAGTTCCGCATCTGATCAAGATCCCTCTGTAATTTTTGATAACCTTCTTTGCTATCAACAATATCTCCTAATTTTGTCTCACCTTCAAATCTACTAATCATGTATTGTACATTCACATCCAGATCATTTATGTAAATAGCAAATAACAAAGGTCCCAGCACTGACCCCTGTGGCACACCACTAATCACAGGCCTCCAGTCCGAGAAACAACTTTCATCACCCCGTTTCCTACCATCAAGCCAATTTTGAATCCAATTAGCTAGCTGTCCTTGGATCCCATGGGACCTAACCTTCATGACTAGCCTGCCGTGTGGAACCTTGCCAAAGGCCTTACTAAAATCCATAGAGACATCATCCACTGCTCTATTCTCATCCGTCCTCTTGGTTACCTCTTCGAAAAACTCTAAAAGATTTGTCACACATGACTTCCCGTGCACAATTCCATGCTGACTATCCCTAATCAGACCTTGACTATCCAAATGTTGGTTGACCCTGTCCCACAGTATCCTCTCCAGTAACTTGCCTACCACTGATGTCAGGCTCACTGGCCTGTAGTTCCCTGCCTTGTCTTTGCTACCTTTCTTAAACAATGGAACAACATTAGCTACCCTCCAGTCTTCCAGAACTTCACCAGTGGCTAAAGGTGAAGCAAAAATCTCTGCAAGACCCTTTGCAATTTCTTCCCCAGCTTCCCACAATGTCCGAGGATGGACTTGATCAGGCCCAGGGAATTTATCCACTTTAATGCACTTTAAGGCTGCAAACACCTCCTCTCTGTTAATGTGTATGCGGTCCAAACCATCCCCACTTGTTTCCCTTATTTCCTTAGCATCATGATTCTCTCCTCGGTAAACACTGAAGAAAAATATTCATTAAAAATCTCCCCCATCTCCAATGGCTCTACGCATAGATGGCCATGCTGATCTTTGAGGAGACCTATTCTTTAACCTTATATTCCAGATCCATCTCTCAGTCTCTTTTTGCTTTTCTGGTTTCCCTCTTAAGTGTGCTCCTACACTTTTTATAGTCATCTAGGGATTCACTTGAGCCTGATAGCTTAAACCCAATGTATGCTGCCTTCTTTTTCCTGACCTGATACTCAGTATCCCTCATCAGCCAGAGATCCCTAACCCTGCCAGCTTTTCCCTTCACCCTAACAGGGACATACTATGTCTGGACTCTTGATACCACACTTTTAAAAGCCTCTCATTTGCCAGTTGTTCCTTTTCCTTCAACAGGCTCACCCAATCGACCTCTCTAGATCCTGCCTAATGGCCCCAAAATTGGCCCTGCTCCAGTTTAGCATCTTAACCTGTGGACCTGTCCTATCTTTTTCCATAACTATGTTAAAACTAAGAGAGCTATGGTCTCTGGACCCAAAGTGTTCTCCGACTGACACTTCAGTCACTTGCCTGACCTTGTTTCCTAAGAGGTGATCCAGTGTTGCATCCTCCCGAGTAGGGCCCTCAACATATTGATTTAGGAAACTTTCTTGGACGCACTTGACAAATTCGACCCCGTCCGAGCCTTTTACACTGAGTAGCCCAGTAAAGATGGGGGAAATTAAACTCTCCAACCAATACTGCTTTATTATATCTACAGGTATCTGCAATCTCTCTACACATCTGTTCCTCTAGTACCTGCTGGCTATTTGGGGGTCTATAATACAGTCCCAACAGTGACCGTCCCCTCCTTGTTTCTAAGTTCTAACCATATGTAAGTTTGGGTGACTGTAGGTTGTAGACCATATGATAAAACCTCCTGGAATGTAGCCTACTAAAGTTAGCAACCCTATGGCATTGCAGATATGAAATCTTTTTATTAATATTGATTTCGGAGTAGAGAACTTGAATACTGCTGAGAAGGGGCATGCATTTTTCATCTTGCACTCATCAAGATGCATACAGGATACCAGGTAGCAACAATTTAAACTGCATGAAAGAAAGGGCGGTGATTGATTGTCAAGTGGACTCTGAAACGAGATATTGCCATGGACCGTTCACGAAGGAGCACTTCTCCCCTGAGTATTAATTTTAAGTTAAAACAGGAAAGTCGACTCTGATCTGCTGAGGTGTTGAATTCCTTAATTGATCAGCACACTCTCTTCTCATGAAGTATAAATTGTTGTTCCCTTTGAAATTGGGTACTCTTGCACCTGTCCTGAGGCATGTGAGATCAAAAGCACGTCTCTCTTTTTGTAACTGGTCAGTGGTAATGTCAGGAGTAACACACATTCTGCTTCTGATTGTCTTCCACCTATATTGTATCTGGCTGTGCCAGTCACAGTAATTGCGTACCTGAAAGAGCTTCATTTTAATCTGGGTAGTGGAACAAATATGCCAGTTCCATCCCCTGCACCTTGTTATTGTTGACAATAACATTAAAGCCCAGGAAGCTGAAATAATTAACAGGCAATCATATTTCTGTACAAACCTCTTGGTTTCTTAGGGAGTCCCAGCTGACTAGGCAGCTTGAAGACTCCATGGGTCTATTAGCTCTCTACAGAGGCACTCTGTTTTCAGTCTGTTCGTCTCATCAACTCACCAAGTGCAGAGACATAAACTCAAATATTTGTAAAAGCACCTGCAACAATCTGAGGAAGTTTTCAATGGAATTTCACAGCATATTTTATTGATCTTTATATTCTTTCTAAATGTATAAACACACCTCTATAGCTTGCAAGACTTAATGATGGTAACAGAAGGCAACACTAATTTGTGAATATTGTATCTCTTAAAAATGCCTGCTCTTATGAATGAAGATATTAAATTCTTTTCAGGGTTTCTCTTGTGTTTTGCGAAGATGAAGTAGAGACACATGGGGCACCTTTATAAGGCCTTGGGGTGTTGTATATGTTGAGTGGATAGAGTGTTATAATTAATGCTTCCTCTTTTGCCATGTACTGAACATCACAGGTCACAGAAGGAGGCCTTTCAGCCCATCACATTCGTCGACTGAATGCGAAGGCAGTGCAAAATGAACCACTCTGCCCTGCAGTCTCCCCATCAGCCCAAGAAGGCTACATGTTTAAAACATGAAGAAATTTATATGAAAACAAAATACTGCAAATGCTTCCTAGTTTGTTTCCAATGGTTGCAGCTTTATGTTGAGGTCAGTTTTGAGATGGCACATGAGTGAGCTGTCTGCAGCAAATCTTATTCTTACATATATATCAACACGCGCTGGAGATCTGACATGGAAACAGGTGTGCTGGAGAAGCTGAGCATGTCTGATGGAATCTATGGAGAGAGACACAGTTAACCTTTCTAGACCTATGGTTCTCCCTCAGAACATCTTCCAAAGAGGTTGTTGGACTCACCATTAACTCTATTTCTGTTCCCACAGATGGTGCTAGACATGCTGCATTTCTCCAACATTTTGTTCCTTTTGCTGAAGAAAGTTATTCTCATTTCTCCCCTCATGGCCCTACTGACAATACTTTGCAGATTTGGAGGTGATGGCCTAGTCACTGGTCTGTCAACTCAGAGACCACCACGGTCAGCACAATGGCTCATTGGCTAACACTGCTGCCTCACAGACCAGGGACCCAGGTTCGATTCCCACCTTGAGTGACTGTCTGTCTGGAGTTTGCATGTTCTCTCCATGTGTGCGTGTCTCCGGATACTCTGGTTTCCTCCCACAGTCCAAAGATGTGCAGGTTAGGTGGAATAGCCATGGGAAATGAGGGGTTACAGTGACAGGACGAGTCTGGGTGGGATGTTCTTCAGAGGATAGGTGCTGACTCGAAGTCAAAATGACCTCTTTCCACACTGTAGCGATTCTGATACAAAGTGATTCTATGATACTAAGACCCCTGTAACATTTTGGGAACCCAGGTTTGAATCCCGCCACAGCAGATGGTGGAATTTGAATTCATTAAAAAGCTGGAATTAGGAGTCTGATGATGATCACAAATCCATTGTCAATTGTTGGAAAAACCCATTTGGTTCACCAACATCCTTTAGAGACTCCAGACCCACAACAATATCTCTGACTCTTAACTGCCCTCTGGGCAATAAATGCTGGCCTGGCCAGTGACATCCTCATCCCATGAAAGACTAAAACAAACTGTTGAAGTGTAGTCTCTCAGTAAAGTAGTGAATGCAGCAGCTTATTAATACACAACAACTTCCCACATAAATGATGGAATAATGACAAGATAATCTGTTTTTCTGTGATGTTATTTAAGGGATAATAATTGGCTACTGCACCCGAAAGAAATCCCCTGCTTTTTTGAAATAGTCCACGGGATCAATTTGTATTCACCTGTGAGGGCAGATAAAGCCTTCAATTAACATCTCAACTGAAAGATGGTACTCTGACAGTTTAGCGTTTGCTCAGTACTTCCGTGGAATGTAGCAATGACAAAATGATCAGACACCATTCCTCAAAGCAGTAGGTTTTATTTTCTGACGTAGCCTATTCTCTATTCTTACTTTTCACTTCAAAGCTCATTCTTTTCCAGTAATGACAGGGCATGTTCTATCATATCATGAGTGAAAAAGTAAGTCTGTGAAAAATCAAGAGCCAAGGTCTTGTGGGCTATTAAATGAGAATCTTACAATATAACATGTAAGGGAATTTAAATCAAATTCCGTTGACCACTGTGGATTGGCCAGCTGCTAATAGCTGCTTTTGTAATCATTTTGCATTAGTTAGGAAACAGCCTCCTGTACTGTAACATCTTAAAGAACCTGTGTCATGGAAAGGAAAGGCACGTTTGTAGGAATTGTAAGAAAAGCATTTACTTATCAGCTGGAAGGTTCCTTTTTTTTAAGTTGTCTGTGTTGCCTACAGCATGGAGTCCTTTTAGATTATAACAATTAAATAGCGAAGTGATCTTCTCCAGAAAAATGGTGGCAGTAGTGAAGTACCTTGCCTCTTTTAAGCAGATATTGGCAAATAAATTGTATTCACCTTAAAATACATTGCACTTTCACTTCAGCCATACATGCTTAACTTGCTGCAGAAACACTGAACTGCATTGGAGGTAAATGATCATTTGCTGATTTAAAGTTTGCATGGTTTTATTCTGAAATGTCGGGATGTTTATAGTATTTTGCAAAATCTGAGTATTGTTATGGTGTCTTCTCTGCTGCTTCTGTGTTTTGGGTGGTGGAAATAAAACAAAAAACACAAAGAACTGTAGATGCTGGAAATCAAACAAAAACATGCCATTTTTTCCTCTGAATGGGTCTGTTAATTGGGTCAAATCAGGGAGCTTGGGCTGGCAGATAAAAAGAGGAGTGTCAGAGATTCAGACACTCCAGGTGCTGGCTCTGACGAGGCTGTACCAGAGTTAAGGACTTTCCACGTGTAAATAAAGGGTGCCTTAGTGATGGGATACTGGCCCCTGTGGAGTTATTTCAGCGGTGATGAGAGTAAAGCACATTCCTGAAGAAACTTGCTCGCAATGGTCATCTTTGGGTTGGGGTAAGCATTTCTTGCATAATGCCTTTATTTAGGAAGCTTGACTCATTTGATCCTGCCATCAAAGACTGGGTCCAGTATGTGGAAAGAATGCATTTTTTTTCTGGACAAATGACATTGGTGCAAACAAAAAGCAATGAATAATTCTCCTGGGATAGCAGGAACTGCAGATACTGGAGAATCTGAGATAACAAGGTGTAGAGCTGGATGAACACAGCAGGCCAGGCAGCATCAGAGGAACACCTGCTGTGTTCATCCAGCTCTACACTCTGAGTAATTCTCCTGACAGCTTGTGGACCCACAGCTTTTTCGGTTACTAGAAGTCTAACTTTTAAGAGTTGACAGATTTGATTAAGAGATATCATGACCCCAAGCTTCCTCTAATTCTGAGATGCTGTTGATTTTACTCAGCCGTTTGAGAACCAGGTGAGTCCATATCGGTATTTTTGACAAGCTTAAGATGAGTGGCAGAGGCATGTGACTTTGGTTTAACTCTTAATAAGATGCTGAGAGACTGTTTGTTTGGTAGATGGGATTAATGATGTAACCGTGCAAAAGCGTCTACTAGCTGAAGCCCAACTGGACTTCGAACAGGCACCACAACTTTGACATTAGAAAATGCAGCAAGTGGAGGATATGAGTTACAGGATGTGCTGGTGGAAGCGGACACCCTCGCCAGGCTGACTGAGCTTGGGGAACACCACTCAAGTGAAAGCAATTGCATAGCCTCACTCAGGACATATCCTGAACACGGAGACTCTAGGTCAGCCCACAACAAAATCCCAAAACAAAGCCAAGCCTCAGCCAAACGGTTAACATTTTCTTCAGGATCTGGGCCGGCAAGACATTGTAGTTGCTGCCAGTATGCAGACTCAAGACAACAAGAGTCCCCTTAAGCCTGAATTGAGTAGGAGAACTCATAGGCTGGTATCCTGGAGAATGCACACCCTGGAAAGTCCACCTCCATCTGGCTTGGAACAGCTAAATTGCTTAGCAATATCCAAATCAGAACCAATCAAAATAAATGTCTGATTAAATGATCACCGGTTCTAATGGAGGTTGATATCTGCACGGCTGTATCAATGATTGCAGAATCGGTCGCTAACAAAATTTGCTCTGGACTTCAAGTGTCAAGTATCCAGTGCTAAGCTCGTGTAAATAAAGGGTGACTTGGTAACGGGATACTGGTTGCTGTGGAGTTATTTCAGTAATTAGTTTATTAGTAAAAGTACTACGAAGCTCTTTGTGTATCCAGAAATAGTTACAAAATGCGTCATAAGTGTTTGCACTCTGTCAAATGACTTTCTGTAAATTTATTGCGATATGCTGCCACCAAACACTCTGCAGACATGAAAGGTATTTTGCAGTTCCTGTTGTTTAATGTGGCAGCCATTGCTTTTTTCCCATAAGTGACTAGTTAATCTTCTGATGTTGTTTGTTGGGTTGGGGTGAGGGACCGATGGTGGTGGAAAAACCAGGAGGACTCTCTATCTTTTTAAAAGATTACAGACATTTAAAGCCAAACCAGAAGATGGAAAACTGGTTTAATACCGAATCAGAGATGGTAGGAACTGCAGATGCTGGAGAATCCGAGACAACAAGGTGCAGGGCTGGATGAACACAGCAGGCCAAGCAGCATCATAGGAGCAGAGAGGCTTAACACAGCAGGCCAAGCAGCATCATAGGAGCAGAGAGGCTTAACACAGCAGGCCAAGCAGCATCATAGGAGCAGAGAGGCTTAACACA
>NC_063352.1:2672310-2707100 GCF_021869965.1 Rhincodon typus | reverse complement strand
TCAGTGCTGAGGGAGTGCCGCACTGTCGGAGTTTCGGTGCTAAAGTAGTGTTGCACTGTCAGGGAGAAATTACAATGAACTTGAGATATGCCTTTTTCATGCTAATATTTGATGCCTACTTACTGGCTATTCTTCAGTTAAAACCTTTGACCTTTTAAGGTGGTTTTTATTATCATCGCTCCCGAGGTTTAGTTGCACTATAACATGAGTGTTTTAACTGAGATATCCAAATGGCATTAAATACTGTTTTACAACAATGGGATAGATGTTTTTTTAAAAAATGTTGCAATTGTTCTAGCTTATAGTTCAACTTTAAATTCTAAACTAGACAAACTGCTGTTTCAGATAAAAATCTTCCCCAGCCAATTTGTGTGAACTGAGAACCATTTCCAGCCATTTCATGTTGCTTCAGTTAGCCCTAAATCTACACCATTTAACTGGATTATTATTGATCTAATTGTGATGTCAAATCCACAATCCCACCTGCCCGAATAACCTTTGACTCCCTTGTTATCCTTTAAAATAATCAATGACCCCACTCTTTGGCGAAGAGAATTCTGAAAACTCATGATATTCCAAGAGAAAAATGTCTCTCCCCATCTCTGTCTCAAATGGGAAAGTGGTTATTTCAAACTGTGTTCCCCAGTTCCAGTTCTCTCACAAGGGGGAGCATCCTCTCAGAGTCCGCCCCATCAAATCCTCTCAGGGTCTTGTATGCTCCAAGTGACCATCTCCTGTCCCTCTAAACTCCAGTGGACAAGGGCCCAACCGATCCAAACCTTCCTCCTGAGATAACTCCCCACATTCCCAGTTCTCCGTGGATCTTCTCTGAGCTGCCACAAACATATTTACATCCTCTCTTAAGCAAAGAGACCAAACTGTGCACAATGCTGCAGATGTCAGCCCATCCCACACACAGTACAACTGCAGGAAAACATGGCTACTTTTATACCACACTCCCCTTCATGTGAGACCGCACCTGGAGTATTGTGTACAGGCTTGGTCCCCTTCCTTGAGGAGAGATGTAGTTGTATTTGAGGCAGTTCAGAGAATGTTCACTAGATTGATTCCAGAAGTGAGGGCTTTGTTTTATGAAGAGAGACTGAGCAGCTCTGGCCTGTACTCTCTGGAGTTTAGAAGAATGAGGGGAGATCTATTGAGGGATATGAGGTGTTAAAGGGGACTAACAAAGTAAACGTAGAGAGGATGTTTCCTCACGTGGGACAATCTGGAACAAGAGGTCATCGTTTTAGGACAAGGGGAGGTAGATTTAATACAGAAATGGGGAGAAATTACTTCCCTCAAGGGCTGTGAATCTGTTGAATTCACTCTCCCAGAGTGCAGTGCATGCTGGAACATTAAGTAAATTTATGGAGGAGGTCAACAGAATTTTAATCAGTAACGGGTTGAAAGGTTATGGAGAGTGGGCAGGAAAGTGGAGTTGATCCTGAGATGAGATCAGCCACGATCGTATTAAATGGTGGAGTGGGCTTGAGGGGCTGAATGGCCTAATTATTTCCTATGTTCTTATGTACTACACCTGGTTTAATGCCTTATATTTGGTGTACCAATTTATAGAGTTTCGCAGTGCATTTTAACACCAACATAATGTTCTGGCAAGTTGATTTATTTAACCAACGCCTTCAAATTGTAATTGAAATGTTACAAACTCTGGGTTTCATGCAACCTGTATTGCATGTTAAAGATACTCCAATGTCTCACAAGCCTGATTGTCAGCTTTTCATCACTCACTGTATAGGTTTCAGCCTATTAATCCTGAGCCCTCTTGAAGCATTGGATATAGCAGTCCTGTTGTTTGGATTAGCTGTGTGACCATTCCATGGTAAATCAATGTCAAATACACAAAGATCCCATTTCTCCAGGGCTTGATGATATATTGACATAAAATTTTTTGTGACTTGATGCCATTTTCAGGAAACACACTTTAATTATTTATTAGCCTTGTTATTGCACTTTTGTTTTGAGATTGTTATTTTTAAAAAATATCTGTTGTCTTTGTTGCTGTGGTCAGAGTTTATTCCTCGTCTATCAACATGAAGTTTAACGATGTGTTCAAGACTTGCTTCCAATGCTTCATAGTGCTACATGTTTTTTTTCTCACACCAAAGCTTTCAAATCCAATGTTGCTTTAATAGGCCCACATGCTTTAGGATGGAAGTGAGGGCAAGAGAGGAATTACAGAAAAAGTTCACCAGAATGGCTCCAAGGCTTCAGGGATCTATGGACCTGCACACCAAGGTCCTTTATTGTTTAGTACTTTCCAGGGACCTACCATCCATGGTGTAAATCCTTCCCTTTTTAGGCTTTCCAAAATGCATTACCTCGCACTTACCAGGATTAAATTCCATTTGTCATTGCTCTGCCCAATTTATCTCCTGATCAATACCAGACTGTAGCCTGAGGCCTTCCTCCCCACCATCAACAACACCTCCAATTTTCTCAGGTTAAGTAACCGAGAACCTCAGTCTAATGTTTTGGGACGATGAGTTCAGATCCCACCATGGCAACGAAGAAAGAACCTCATGGTGGATGCATTTAACTACTGCCATAGAAACTCATCTGGTTTGTCAATGTCCTTTGTGAAAGGGAATCTGCCATCCTTGTCTGTTCTGGCCTGTGCATGTGACTCCAGACACAACAACGTGGGTGACTCCTAAGTGCCCTCTGAAACAGCCTCACAACCCACCCAGGTGATTAGGGATGGGCTACAAAGGTTAACCCAGCCAGCAATACCAACATCTCCATGGACAATTGTAAAATAGCTTGCATCGAATGGCCTTCCCTTTTCTAAGAAAAACAATCCTAACTTCTCTGATCTTTCTACGTAATTGAAGACCTGACGCCCTGGAGCCATTCTGGTGAACTTTTTCTGTAATTCCTCTCTTGCCCTCACTTCCTTCCTAAAACATGTGAGCCTATTAAAGCAACATTGGATTGGAAAGCTTTGGCGTGAGAAAAAAAAACTACGAAGAATTGGAAGCAAGTCTTGAACACATCATTAAACTTCATGTTGATAGACGAGGAATAAACTCCAACCACAGCAACAAAGACAACACATATTTTTCTAAAAAGTCATCTCAATAACAGCCAAGGTGTAAGAATATAGGAGCAAGAAGGCCATGTTGGGAACTTTATAAAACATTATTTAGGCCACAGATGGAATACTGTGTGCAGTTCTGGTTGCCACACTATTGGAAGGATGTGATAACACTGGAGAGGGTGCAGAGGAGATTGACCAGGATATTGCCTGGGATGGAAAGTCTCAGTTATGAGTAGAGACTGGACAGACTGGGTTTGTTTTCCCTGGAGCTGAGGAAGCCGAGGGGAGATCTGATTGTGGTATACAAAATTATGAGGGATATAGACAGGGTAGATTGTGAGAATCTCTTCCCCATGGCAGACATGTCTAAGACCAGAGGGCATAGGTTTAGGGTGAGGCGTAAGTGGTTTAGAGGAGATCTGAGAAAGACTTATTTTTCACCCAGAATGTTTGATTTGATTTATTATTGTCACATGTACCTAGGTGAAGTGAAAAGTTTTGTTTTGCGTGCAGTACCAACAGATCATGACATGCAAAGATCACAATAGGGTGATTGAACAGAGCGAGGGGTACAAAGTGACAGCTGCAGAGAAGGTGTGCAGAGAGTGAGATCAACATTAGATTTGAAATTTGAAAGGTGCATTCAGAGTCTATTAACAGCAGAGAAGAAGCTGTTCTTGAATCTGTTGGTGCATGTGTTTAAGTTTTTGTATCTTCTGCCTGATGGAAGAGACTTTAAGAGATTAGAATCGGGGTGGGAGGGGCCTTTGATGATGTTGGCTGCCTTTCCCAGCCAGTGGGAAGTATAGATGGAATCAGTGGATGGAAGGTTGGTTTGTGTGATGGACTGGGCTGTGTTCACAACTCTCTGTAGTTTCTTACGGTCCTGGGCAGAGCAGTTACCGTACCAGGCCATGATGCATCCAGATAGAATGCTTTCTATGGTGCATCTATGAAAAAAGGTGGTTGAAATCTGGAAGGTGCTGCCTGAGAGGGTGATTAGGGGCAACATTTAAAAAGCATCTGGATGAGTACTTAAAATGTTAGGGCACAGTAGCCTTTGGACCAAGTAGGTAAATGGGATTAGTGTAGTTTAGTGTTTGTTGTCAGCATAAACATAGTGGGCTGAAGGGTCTGTTTCTATGCTTTTTAACTCTACTACTCTATGACTCTATGACATTAGCACTGCCTTCCATGCAAGTTCATGCGTCCTGAATAAGCAGATTGGGAGAAATGGTTCCCATCTGGAGGTTGGATTGAGAACCAGAGGATTTGAGGTAATGCAGTTTGAGGACAGCTTGGGTGAGATGTTGGACAATGGTTTCTAACAATGTAAAAGGTAGTGGTTCTGAAGGAGTTAATACCCACATTATATTGGCTCCACCCATTCTCCTGATGTCAGACACCATTGGTGCATGGAGACAAAGAGTGCTCCTCAAGCTTTCAGAGGGAACAGTTGGGGCTGTCCCAGCTCCCAAAGATTCTGACCAAATGTAGATAGAATTATTGTAATCATGCAATAAACTTTCTTGCTATCTACAAACAGTGCCTCTTCAGTGGATAATCTACAGTGGCGCATCCTCTCCCAATAATCACTAGATAAACCGAAGGCAAGGGATGACTGGTGATAGCAAGCAGCCCTGTTTCACATACCAATAAAGGTGCCAATACCATGAGATGCCAATTATAGTCATCTGGGGAAAATAATGCAAAGTTAATCAAAATAATGTACATGTATAAATTAAACAATTAGGGAGTATCAATTATAAAGAGAGAAATCTGCTAAATCTGTAGTTGCAGAGCATTGGTGTGAGATTAAGCTGACTCTGGTTATATTGCTGTTTTATAATGTTGTACAGAGCAGAAACAAGCAGTCTGCTGTTAAAATCAAAAGTGCTTGTGTTTTATTTGTTGTTAACTCTGGCTCTCTGCATTATTTAATTATGATCTGACATGGTCCATTTTGTGAGTTACATGATTGAGATCATCACAGAGTTACAACTGCATGACTGGAGTTGAGAAATATCCAGCAAACCTTCCGCATTGGGCACAAAGCTGGTTTTAATCTCCAGTGATAGATTCAGGGTTCCATATTTATACATTAGCAAATGCATTTAAAACACAAGAACTTGCATTTTGCAGCCCCTGCAGTACTTCAGGCAATCCCGAAAATTCTTTTAGATTTCTGCGGACTTTTGGTCATCGCCTGATTTCAGAAGGTCATTGATGATTCACATTGGTAAATGATTTAGTCGTTTTATAATGGAAAGCTGAGGTCTGTGACACATGGCTGCATTTCCTGTGACCCTAGGGACTACAAATCACCATGACCTTGTAATTCCAACCCTAATGTCAATACTTCAGCAATGAAGAGTGACAGTCACTGTGGTGTTTGTTGGGGCAGAACTCAGAACTCTGTCAATAATTCCCAATTTCAACTTCAGGACAATTGTTTGGGGATTTGGGAGAATCATAAATAAGGGAACTGAGATTAAATTTCTGCAAAAGAAGCAACTCTTTGACAGAGGAGAAACATAGGCGAAATAGTTTAAGCTATCAACTGTAAATTGCACCTAAGTAATTGTGGATCAAGAGACCTGTGTTTGTATCACTGGGGAACAATTTTACTGACATTTTTGATAATTTCCCAGCAGCTAACATTTATTATTTTTGCCAAAGAAACATAATAGTTGTAAACGATTGGAACACATTGTTGAACTTACAAAAGGCAGCATCAAGACTTGGTGTTAAACACTAACCCCAAGCCCCAACGCAAAATATATTGAAAGAACCATTTCTCATTTGGTTTGCTTCAGTTACAACTTGTCAGTGAAGGCTGGAAAACTGACTTTTTGTTTCAGTCAAGTTCTTTTGTACTGTGTGTTTCCTTTTGAGAGCTTTGTGTGTATTGAAGGAACATTGAAAATGTATCATCCTGTAAATCAGGAACAAAAACAGAAGTTGTTGGAAAAGCTCAGCAGGTCTGGCAGCATCTGTGAAGAAAAAAATCAGAGTTAACGTTTCGGGTCCGGTGACCCTTCCTCAGAACCCTTCTGAGGAAGGGTCACCGGACCCAAAATGTTAACTCTGATTCTTTTCTTCACAGCAACTCTGTTTTTGTTCCTGATTTACAGCATCTGCAGTTCTTTCGGTTTTTATGGTGCAAATTAGTTTGAACTTTTTGACCAAACCACAGCTGAGGATGTGATGTGTAACGGCAGAAACTGTGCAGTGGCTGCCAACAAGTTAATGTTGGCCACAATAATGACAAACCAGACGTGCAGACAAACATTTAACACAATCAGCTCTAAAGGTTTGGGAGGCACAGGGTGAAATTTGGCTGGAAGTCGTGGTCAAGTGTGGTAAGTATCAAAATCTTCACCTCACCCTCCATTCCCCTGATGCCATCGGTTTATAAGACAATAGGAAGTAGCGACAGGAGTAGACCATTCAGCGGGATCACGGCTGATCTAACATTCCTCACATCCACTCTCCTGCCCATTCCCCTTAACCCTTGATAACCCAATGGATCAACAATCTCTCTATCTCAGCCTTAAATGTACGCAAGGACTCTGCCCCCACAGCTCTCTGTGGCAAGGCATTCCAGAGACTCACAACATTCTGAGAGAAGAAATTCCTCCTCATCTCAGTCTTAAATTGGTGCCCCTTTATTCTGAGACCATGCCTTCTGGTCCTAGACTCTCCCATGAGGGGAAACATCCTCTCAGTATTTACCCTGTCAAGCCCCTTAAGAATCCTGTATGTTTTAATGAGATCACCTCTCATTCTTCTAAACCCCAGTGAGTACGGTCCCAACCTGTTTAGCCTTTGTTCATAAGACAATCCCTCCCATACCAGGGATTGTTGATTGTCCTGGTGAACCTACGGTCTGAGAGACTGTGTTAAATGTTGCGTATCATTGCCACCCCTGGTTGAAGCTATGGTTGTCAACACAAAGGCAAATAATAAAAGGGTAAAATTGAAACAAAATACTGTGGAGATCTGAAATAAAGACAGAAAGTTCTGGAGAAATTCAGAAAGTTGAGTTCAATATTTAGATGTTGGATTTGAAATGTTAACTTTGTTTCTCTCTCCCATAGATGCTGCCAGATTCTGCTGAGTTTCTGCAGCACTTTCTGTTTGTAAATAGTAAGGGGAGGCTCATCTGTGTCTGGTGCCTGAACAAAGAATTTCTTTCCAGCAAAACTCAATGTTTTCCCAGTAGCATCTGGAGGAACATTCCTGCTTTACCTGACCCCTACAAAGGGACATTAACACCATCTGTTGCTGCTTGAGTGTTTGGGTTCTTTTGGATTGCGTGAAGCTTAACCCACTCTGATCACTGTTAAAAACCAATGGCATCATTATTATTTGTGCAGATGCATGGACACATGAACAGATTTTCAGCAAACATTGTAGTAGCTACCCACAGGCACTACTGAAACCGTGGGGAGGGGGGGCATGTGGAATTGACCTACTTCTGCTAAAATGGTTCCCACCATAGAGTGTGAGATAAAATTCCTCCCGCAGTAAAATCTGGCTGGATTGCCATTTCTGTTCGGAGGATGGACTCAGGATGCACATTGCTGTATGCTGTAAAAATTGCATTGATGTGATTTCATTGAATCAACTATAAAAGTTGTCAGGAACCACTGAGGTGAATAAAATTTTAGATGCTGCATGTATCACATGCACAATCATAGAATGTTGCAGTGCAGTAGATTCAGACCCACAGTGCAACATCTAACCATGTATCTCCCTCAAATTGGAGTAACGTTGATGTAGTGCTAATGTCTCTGGACGAATAATCAAGACAAACCAGGCTAATATTCTGGTACAGAGGTTGAAATCCCATCAAGGCAGATAGTGAAATTTGAATTCAATTTTTAAAAAAAATTAGAATTAACAACTTCTCTAATAATCATTGTCAACTGCCATAAAAGCCCATCTGGTTCTGCCACCCTAACCTGGATCCGGCCTACATGTGACTCTAGACCCACAGCAATGTGGTTGTCTCCTAAGTGCCCTCTGAAATGACCGAGCAAAGTACTCACTTCAAGGGAAATTACGGATGGGCAACAAATGCTGGCTCAGCTAATGATGTCCACATCCCATGCAAAAACACCAAACATATCTACCATCTAGCTGCCAATGAAATCAAATGTTCCTGAGCTTTTACAATCATCCGTACCCTTCACTTTGATGTGGGAAATGAATATCGATAGTTTCCCCGTATCTTCTCCAGACATTGCAAAGTGGCAATGGAATCCACAGGGACCTCTTCCCGTCTACTGCTGTAATTTCATGATGTGGAGGTGCCGGTGTTGGACTGGGGAGGACAAAGTCAGAAATCACACGACACCAGGTTTATTCCAAATCGCAAGCTTGCTCCAAAGGTAATTTCAGAAGGTCATCAGCAATTTCCAGTATGTCTGAGCAACTTTGTCAAAAAGCCCTGAAAAAAATGATGATATTAATAGACAAATAAAATATCAATGCTGAAAATCTTGAACAGCCACCCCAATTTGCTTGGAAGGCAGATGAGACCAAGAGGAACGATGTAGGATTGGGAGGTGTGTGTTGTGTATTTACGTTTGTGAGTATGTGATTGTAGGAACCTTACAGCTACTTCTTCCCATCATGTTTGTGCCATTCTCCGGAAATGTTCGATTTAGTCTCACACACTGGCTATTTTGCTGAAGTCAGATAAATTAGTCTTGTTCATGTGCATGTCACATTTGAAAGTTCTTGATGGAATCTAATTCCATCATCCTTTCAGAAGGTACGTTCCAAATTTTATCTTTTTCATGACCCGATTCAATTAGACTTCTGTTAGATCTACCTCAGCACCACTCTCCCACCCAACTCTAAGGAGAACAAATAGAACATAGAATAAAAATAGTCTTTATTGCCACATACACTCAAATGAGTGCCGTGAAAAGTTTGTAATGTCACCACTCAGCACCATCTTAGGTACAGGGTATCTAGGTATAGATACCTTAAGTGTTGCTACAGAATTGAAATAGTCAAAAACAGGCTAGCATGGCAATACAGAGTTTAAAAAGTCCAGAATGAGAATGAAAAGTATCTTCAAAGTACTCAAGTTATAGTCCATTTCACTGAGTCCATGCCCATCACGTTTCAGAACACAAAGTCTCGCTGAATCCACGCACTGGCCTCATTCCAGGACTCATTCCCCCTGCCCCCGCCGGCCTGGGCTTGCTCTGCTCCCACTCCGGGATCCATCCACGACCTGACTCCGAACTCAGCCCGTGGTCCTTCTGCTCCCACTCCGGGCTCTGGGCTCCATCTGTGACCTGGCTCCCAGTTCAATCCGTGCTCTCTCTGCTCACACTCCCGCTCCCGTTTCCGCTCTGGGCTCCATCCGTGTCTCGGCTCCAAGCTCAGTCCTTGCTTGCTCTGCTCCTGCTCCAGGTCCCAGCAGCATCCTGCATCCTGCGCTGGTCTGATCTCTGACTCATCTGCCACGCTGGGCTGGTCTCAGCCTCCCATTCCCCGTTCCCTCCAGGTAGGGTACTGTAAGAAGTTAGAAGTAGATGGGTGTGGGGACAAGGGATGTGGGTGGGAAAGGAAGTTGCAGCAAGAGGAAAACAAAAAGGAAGAAAGAAGAAAAGGAGCCGGTGAGCAGAGGAGCTCTGACTGCAACTTCTTACTCCTGCTTCCAGCACTCACTGGTAACTCCTACTTCTCCAGATTTCGAACATAACTAATGCCACTTGTCCTGATACCAACTTGGTAAACCTCCTCCGAGCCCTTGCCAAGGCCGTAATGAAGTGCCTCGAATTGTACATAAAACTCCCACTGAAGTGGAATTAATTATTTGTATGGACTTAGAAAAGAATTCTTTGTTTTTATATCACTATAAACCAAAATAAAGTCAGCTTTAGCAGCTTTATTTACTTGCGCTCAGTGAAGGTGCCTCCAAGAGTGTGTTTTAGTTGACGCGAAACTGGGCATGGTATTGAAAAATCCACTTGAGATTTTGTACAGGTATAATGCATAAACATTATAATTCTCAGGTATATAAGTGTCTGGTCCAATATTAAGCTGTTGGGGTTACAGCAGAAGAGCATGCTTCTAGTGGCTTGCCATCTGATCTGAGATAAGATGGAGTAAGAGGTCTCTATACCATCAGGCTCCAGCCTAAGTAACTCTGTCTTCTCTCTCGCCAGACCTGCTAAGTTTCTCCGACATTCTCTGTGTTTGTAGAATTGTTCAACATTCAGTGCTACAGGGAGTCTCCCTCTTAGTCCATCTGTTGCTCCAACACCCAAACAAAATGGGATTGCACAAGGCACTCCACATTGACTCAATGGAGAAACCCATGAGCTTTACATGTTAACCCTCCCATTCTCTGTCCTGTGGTTCCATAATGGCTCAGGGATCTCCCACATTCAGGGTCTCCATTGCCCTTGATGTTTCAAAAAAGACAATATGGTTTGTGAGACCTGTAGCAGAGCACCTCCACCATGCAAGGTGTACTGTCCTTGACCTATATGCCAGACAATGGCCATCCTGCTGGTGATCAACATGCGCTGCCTGCCCCTCAGGTTTAGAAGGTGGGTTAGCACCAGAGGGACAGGGACTGTGGAGCCACTTCCCTTTACTGCTTCGTTCCAAGCTCAGCCTGACCGTGTGTGAAAGTTGGCACACGTGTATTTTCATTCACTGGACCTCAGTTTTCATGAAATGGGGAGATGAATATGCTAACACTGGGGAAACTGCATCATTAGATCACCAGAATGAAATGGTTCTCCAAAGCCTTTCTACCAGTTTAGAGAATTGCTCAAAAGATTAGGTCAAACACAACATTGTCTGCTGCATCTGTGATGTTTGAAAAGATAAAAAGTAGTTTTGAGGTATCAGTCCATTCTGATGGTACAACACACATACCCTCCAATGTTCGGCAAAACACATTCACAAATATTATCTCCTAGAATTGAGATTTCAATTCAAAGCAATCTTCAGCTTCATTTTGCAATGAGGGCAGTTTTGACAACAGTTTTCTGAATGCTGCCTCGAGGTGAGCTTGTAAGATTCAAATAAATGAATTCTGTGAGGTAGAATGTTCATTGCTGCTTTTATCAATGTGGGTGATCCAGAATAAAAGATCATATTTAAAACAGAAATGGGGAGAAATTACTTCTCTCAAAGGGTCACGAATCTGAGGAATTCACTGCCCCAGAGTATGGTGGATGCTGGAATACTGAGTAAATTTAAGGAGGAGGTAGATAATTTTTTTAATCAGTAATAGCTTAAAGGGTTATGGAGAGTGGGGAGGAAAGTGGAGTTGAGGCTGAGAGGACACCAGCCACAATCATACTAAATGGCAGAACTAGCTTGGGGGGCTGAATGGCCTACTCTAGTCCCTGCTCCTAGTTTCTATATTCTTATGTATTGTGTTACACCTCTACAACAGGTTCAATCCATAGCATGTTGACATTCACTATTGCTTAGCACCCAATTTATTTTGAATGCTTTATTTTGGTAATGATTATGTTTCAGCTGTTTGCAGTGTTTTGAAAAGATTAATGCCAGGAATTTGCTCTCCAAATCACCTGCCTCTACTTTAGCAGAAGGTTAATGGAATCCTACGTATGGTCTGATCCCTCTGAAACATGTGGCTGACCAGGAGAACCACACAGAAATTCCCAGTTTAAAGTGGACTTCCTCATTTAGTGAGGAATGGAGTCACGAAAAAGGTACAACATAATATTTAAATCATTAAAAAAACAGCACAGCAAAAATATTGTACTTAGCAGTGGGATTGACAATACAATGTAATTACAAGAATCATTTTATCTGTTGATTAAAATCTCTAGGTTAATGCAGAACCAAACATGAGGGAATAATTAGAGGGCATTCCTTACGAGGGAATAATGGGAGAAAGAGGTTTTCCTGGCATGTGGCTAAGGTACAACTTCTCATTGGAAAAATGTCAGCTCCTAACATCTTCCAAGGGTGTTAAGGGGCTCAGAGGGGTGAGAAGCCCTCTGTAAAAGTGTGTGTGTAACTGCAGGAATGGGCCCTAATTTTGAACAAACTTGGCCAAATAAAATCCAGAAGAATGTTTCTTTTGCCTAGCTTGGTGTGCAGACATTTGGTGCCAATATAAAAAAATCAGTTTTCCTGACTGCCAAGATATGCAACCATGAGAAAGGTACAACCCCAAAATTAAATCATTGAAAAGCAGCATTACAAAAACATTGGTGTTAGATAACTGGTAATTGTAGTTACCAGTGGGATTGAAAAGGCAATGTTTTTACAAGATTCATAACCATAGCCAAGATCTTTCTCCCACACAAAATGAGAGGTCAAATGTTTAAAGTGGGAGATGAAAGAGTTAAAAGGGACCCAAGGGGCAACTTATTCACACAGAGGGTGGTATGTGCATGGAATGAGCTGCCAGAGGAAGTGGTGGAGGCTGGTACAATGACACATTTAAAAGGCATCTGGATGGGTAAAAGCATAGGAAGGGTTTAGCAGGGTATGGGCCAAATGCTGGCAAATGGGATTAGATTAGTTCAGGATATCTAGTTGGTATGGATGGGTTGGACTGAAGGGTATGTTTCTGTACAGCTCTATGTCTCTATGACTCTATAACTGGAGTCATATCCTTATACATATTATCATGAATGTGCTGAATTTAAGAGGAGGTGACTGAGGTAGCTTTTGCCAGGATCCAGAGCTAGCTCCCACTGAGACCTGATAACAGTTCAGTTGTTCACACTGGGACACAGCTGTGAGCCTTGTTATGGCTCCATTTACAAGGAGCTTTAGGTTCACATTAGCCTAAGGTAACAGCAACAGCATCCAGTATCTGCAGGAAGTAGTCCCTCTGCCCTGAGAATATTATGGGACGATACCTGCAATGTTGAACTGGACTCGATCAAAGTAGTCAAATATCACTAGAACACAAAGTACTGTATAGTTGCAAGGGGTCTGTCAGTAACTGTAAAATAAATGATAGGCTGGAGTGTGCAACTCTTCATCAGAATTGAAACATGAGAAATAAGAGCAGCTTTTTGTGGAAGATGGACATATCCACATCGGAAATAGGAGCAGAAATAGACCCTCACATCTGCTCCACCGTTCAGTAAGATCATGACTGATCTGCTTGTGTTTTCAGTTCTACCTTCCCATCTATCCCTGATAACCCTGACTCCCTCCCGGACAAGCATCCACCCACTTCTGTCTTAAAAATATTCAATGACTCCCCGCCCCGCGCCCCCCATCTCTGCACAGCCTCCTGAGGCAGAGAGCTCCAAAGTCACATGACCGTCTGAGAGATAATAATTCCCGTCATCTCCATCCTTAAAAGGGCAACCCCTAATTTTACAGAAGTGCACCCCTCCCCGCCCCCACCTCCACCCTAGTTCTGGAGTGACCTACAAGAGGAAACTTCATTTCCACATCCACCTCGTTAAGACCATTCAGGATCTTATTTACTTCAAGTTCCCAAAGCAATAATCAACCCTCCACCCACCCCTCACTCTCCAAACTCTAGTGGAAACCAGGCAGTCTATCCAACCTTTCCTCATAAAGCAACCTCCTCACTCTAGCTATCAACCGAGGTAGACTTCTCCTGAACTGCCTCCAATCCATTTACATCCTTTCTTAAATAACGAGACTAAAACTGAACAGTGTTCAAGATGTGGTCTCCCCAGTGCCCTGTGGAACTGAAGCAGAACATCCTTGTCTTTATGTTTGATTCGCCTCTTAATGAAGGTGAGCACCCCATTAGCTTTCCTCATAATGTTTCAGAGCTCCGTGCACAGCTGTTGTGACACATGAACCAGAATGCCGAGATCCCTCTGCACCCTGGCACTCTGCAATCGTTCTCCACACACAATGAAGGAAGGAGATGGACCACAACAGGTGGCAGTGTTCTTGTTTAAAGCTTTCAATTCGTCAAAATTGTAACATGGCATAATTCTGCTGCAAAATGACAGCGTTCCCATACTTTTGTTAATTATTTTGATAATTTCCTATCTTTCATAGAAAGCAAAAGGCACCTCCTTTCAGTCTATTTTAAGTAAAGCCTGTGGCCTGAATAAATTCTTCCCAACAAAAACACAGTTCAGGTTATGGATCTCATGTTCTTGTCACAGCCTCACAAATCTTCTAATACTCTTCTACTGTTGGATTCTCTCTGCTTTAGCTTTTTAATTGACCCTTTTGTTGCCTCAATTCTGCTGCACAATGTTCCTGGTGTTGCAGCCTCAGTCAGAAGTACTTTCTTGGCCCTTGATCTCCTTCCCCTGTCTGTCTCTGTCACTATTTCTCTCTCTCTGCCTCTCACTGTCTCTGTCACTGTTTCTCTCTCTCTGCCTCTCTCCGTCTCTGTCACTGTTTCTCTCTCTCTGCCTCTCTCCGTCTCTGACACTGTGCCTCTGCCTCTTACACATGACTCGTTTGGTCAAATGCTTGAAACTGCTGTTTGAGTAAAGTTTTTAAATCTGGAACCTCACCTGGTCTTCTGGAACTTTTTTCTCCTGGTTCCAATGGCTACCTCACTGTTGTACCACGTGGTATTGAGCAGCAATGCCCACCTATTGAGAGATATAAATGATAGACCTGTCCCCTTCGAGATCCAAAGCTATTCTCACAAACTCCCCCAGCGATTGTATGGCATTATCAAACTGGGTTGAGCTTAGTAGAATCTCCAACATTAACCCTTTCAGAATTGTTACCGACACAACACTTTCTTGTTCACCATTGCCCCAACGCGCCCCCCTTCCCCCCCACTCCGCCCGCACCCACCCCCACTCCCACTCCTGCTGAAACAGAAAACTGAGAAACTCTGCTTTTGTACCATCTCCTATCCAGCTTTTGGTTGTAAATTGCCTCGAATGAGGCAAACAAATCAAAACCTCAAATAAAAACAGAAAGTGCTGGAGAAACTCAAGCAGCTATTGGGCTTGAAACATTAACTTTGTTTCTCTCTCCACAGATGCTGCCAGACCTGCTGAGTTTCTCCAGCACTTTATTTCAAGTTTTTAATTTCAGATCTTCAACATCTCCAGTATTTGCTTTTATTTGGGTGTTTAATTCATTGCCACTTGTGTTTACCTTGATATTTTGTATTCTCTCTGACGAGATTTCCCTATTAATCTTTGGTGCTTATTCAACTTCATTGTTTTTGATCTCCCTCCTAGTGTCTAATGAAAAGTTCTGAAGAAGTGTCATCCTCGATTCGAAATGTTAATTTTGTTTATCTCTCCACAAATGCTGCCAGACCTGTGGAGTTTCACCAACATTCTCTGTACTTGTTTTAGATCTCCAGTGAGTGGAGTGTTTTGCTTTTGTATGCCTGTGTATGTGATCCAGTCATTCCTGATTGTTGCTTGTGGTAAACTAGCATTAATATTGCAACTTTATTTTCATATTATAGCAAATAAGGCATTATTAAATTACTTCACATTAACTAAAGCACCAATTATTACAATGGATCTCAGCTGAAACAGTCACAGATGCTACCAGACCTGTTGAGTTGTCTTAGAATAGAATCCCTACAGTGTGGAAGCAGGTCATTTGGCCCATTGAAACCAAACTGACCCTCTGAAGAGCATCCCACCCAATCCCTGCATTTCCCATAGCTAACCCACCTAGCCAGCACATTCTGGGCAAGTTAAGCATAGCCAATCCACCTAACCCACACATCTTTGGACTGGGGGGAGGAAACTAGACCATCCATGCAGATAATGTGCAAACTCCACACAGGCAGTCACCCAACGATGGAATTGAACCCAGGTGCCTGGCGCTGTGAGGCTGGCGTGCTAACCACTGAGCCACCGTGCAGCACCTCTATCATCCTCTGTGTTTGTTTCAAATTTCCAGCATTCATAGTACTTTGCCTTTATCCAAATAGAGGCTTTCTTGTTGAAAGCATCCTCACCTAAATCTAAACATTCTGTATAACATAGAGCTCGCAGCTGGCGACCTGTCGTTCTTCATTATTCAGCCTTTAATGAAACACTGTCATTCTGTGCATGGTTTTGAGAAAAGTATAAAGTGGAGGAATCTCTCTGCAATGTGTATTTGATGATTCGGTAAAGGTCACACAAAGAGGCGCCTCCAACATCGCTGCCTGATTAGTATTCATTGAGCACATTCATTTTTCCAAGTCAGACAAGCAGACTCCACATACTTTATTGATCCACATCAAAGAGGTTTATGAAATTGGCTAAGCTGTGGGCTGCTGACATCGAACACATGCTACAGGCAACAGAGAGGGCTCTTGGAAGATGATGAATTTGACATCTACAGGTTATATTTAATGCACATGGCAGAAGGCTTGAGCCCAGCTTGACAAGACACCACTACAGTGCACTGGCATTTTATCTTTGTTCATTCGTAGTGGGGCTATTAAAGCTTAAAAGTGAAATCTGATAGAAAATACAGTAAACCTCAGACAGGAGAGTTGCTTTTAAAAATGGCCTATGTGTCATTGTCTTGTAAAGGCATTATAAATGAAACACACAATATTTCACTGCACCTAACCCAAAGAGTGAATTTGAAAACAAGTTCTTTCTACATTGCAGCTTATTGATAAAACATATCAAATATCTCCACCAATTTTTTTTTTTGGAATCTTAATTATTGAAACAGTATCCAGAAAATACCTTCAAAGAACAGAGAAGGATTTCTGAGGTTATAGCTTCAGGATAATGAGGTGGGATCTCATAGAAACCTATAAAATTCTAACAGGGCTAGACAGGGTACATGCAGGAAGGATATTCCCAATAACCAGGGAGTCCAGAATCAGGGGTCGCAGTTTAAGGCTACAGACTAACCCATTTAGGACTGAGATGAGGAGAGAGTGGGGAGCCTGTGGAATTCTCTGCCACAGAAAGTGGTTGACACCAAAACATTGAATGTTTTCAGGAAGGAGTTGGATATAGTTCTCAGGGCTAAAGCAGGAACAAGGGATGGAGTTGGATGATCAGCCACAATCATGTTGAATGGCAGAGCAAGCTCAAAGGGCTGAATGGCCTACTCCTGTCTCATGGAATCCCTACAGTATGGAAACAGGCCCTTCGGCCCAACAGGTCCACACTGACCCTCAGAGCATCCCACCCAGACCCATCCCCCTATAACCCACACACCCCTGAACACAATGGGCAATTTAGCATGGCCAATCCACCTAACCTGCATATCTTTAGACAATGGGAGGAAACCCATGTAGACACGGGGAGAATGCGCAAACTCCACACAGACAGTCACCTGAGGGTGGAATTGAACCCAGGTCCCTGGTGCTGTGAGGCAGCAGTGCTAACCACGGAGCCACTGTGCCACTGTTTCTGTGACAGAACAGATTCCTGCACTCACACTGAGTGGTGTGGGACTGAAGATGGGCTGTAGGGCTTTGTATCAAGCACAGCAGAAAAAAAGTCAGAGTGGTGACATTAGGAAAGCAGCTAGCTCCAATCTCTAGGCAGGAAGCACAGCATTTAATGTGTTCCCCTGCGGTGTGCCTGGTGCAGGGGGGAGCATTTAACCAGATGCAGATTTCAGCACAGGGTCTGACCGATTTAATCTGTGACACCTCCCTGCAGCAGGTGGAGACCCTTAAGTGGACATTTAATCTACCATAAGGACCTCACGCTGGTATCTACCCAGCAATGGATAGGCACTCACTCTGCACAAGGTCAGAGTTGTTTGTGGTCTCCCTGGGGGGAATGGGAAGAGGCGAATGTGTGATGGGGTGGCATGTTCAAAGGCGCTCAGTGCCCAAGTGATGGACCTGGCATCAAAGAGTACAGTGCCCAATGAGCGCCAAATGAAGCCCCTCAGCCCTGGCTCACACAATATTAACCAATGTCCTGCATGATGTCAGTGTCAGTGCTATTCCAGGTACAAACACCACACAACCCGAGTGATTGGCTGATCAAATTGAACAGCATGTTCCTTACAGCTTCCCATAAGATTCAACCACCCCCTTACCTGCTGAACCCAGGACAAATTAGCTACTGTTAGATGTGATCGCTTGATTGGGCAGAACATGCTGAGCAATCCCAAGTGCTGCTAATAACAACTCAAACAAGTAATTTAAAATCATCTGACAACCTCACAATGTGGCTCATTTACACCTTGCTAGAAGCAGGCGTGCATTCATATGTAGGAGCACACACTCTGCAAACAGGAGGAATATGTTCAAGCCTTGCAGTTCTTTCTTGTATTATTCCAGAGTTTTGGGAGCTTATAGTGCCCTATCGCTTTCTGCATGGCAATACTTTGACCAACCATAGTGGCTTGATAACCAATAAAACATCCTTTTCTCCTATTGGATACATTATTGTGATGGTTTAAAATTTGGCATTCTTTTGTGTGTCCTGATGAGTGAACGATAAAAACTCTCAACAACATGTCACACAGCAAAACAATTTTCAGATGTTCCCTCACAATCTATTAGTTTAGATGTCCATCAGTATTCTGTCAGGGCAGAAAAATGATTCTAATTGAGAGGAGTGAATATTTCCTTTCATTGTGAACCATTTCCCCCATTGCCTGCCAGATAGCAGATAGCCAGAATGGAACTATAATTAAATAGTTATTTCTCCTCAGTCTGCTTTCTAGCATTTGATTGAGAAGGGATGAGGCTCCTGTGCCAAGGATCAGGATCATCTTTGACACCTGCTCCCTGGCAACTGATATTTTCAGTTCTATAAAAAACATTAGTCTTGATAGTGCAGCTATAATTCTGAACTCTCCAACTAATCTGTGTGATACTGAGCTCAACAGATTCAATTTTTGCTCATTAAAGCGCTAAACAGTGGTAATCAGGACTGAACTTTGATTGGAAACTTTAAATGTTAAAAATTGAATTAAATCAGACGTTAATGTTGCCTAGAAAACAATGTATGGCCAACAAATAGTCAGGCAGAACTCACAGACAAAACAAAAATCCCCCAAGAGGAACACAAATCATCAACTAGCCCAACCCAATAAATCTAGACAAAACTAGGCTTTCATGATGCACAAATAATGAGTTATGGGTGAGCTAACTAACCCTTTATTACCTTAAGGGCAGCACTGTGGCTCAGTGGTTAGCACTACTGCCTCACAGCTCCAGGGACCCGGGTTCAATTCCAACTTTGGGCGACTGTCTGTGTGGAGTTTGCACATTCTACCTGTGTCTATGTGTGTTCCCTTTGGGTGCTCCGGTTTCCTCCCACAGTCCAAAGACGTGCAGGCGAGGTGGATTGGCCGTGCTAAATTGCCCGCAGTGTTCAGGGATGTGTAGATTAGGTGGGTTATAGGGGAATGGGTCTGGGTGGGATGCTCTGAGGGTCAGTGTGGACTTGTTGGGCCGAAGGGCCTGTTTCCACACTGTAGGGATTCTATGACCTTAAAGGAAATAATGCAAGGATCTAAGGGGAGAAAGCAGAAACAGCCTACGGAAACAAACACAACCAGCAAATGCTGGAGAAACTCAGTATCTGTGGAGAGAGAAACAGATATCTGACAAAGGGTCACCAGACTTGAAACGTTAACTGTTTCTCTCTCCACAGATGCTGCCAGACCTACTGAGTTTCTCCAGCAATCTCTGGTTTGTTTGTTTGAGATTTCTAGTATCTACAATCATTGATATAATAATGGGGGACTGAGTTCAGTGATTAGCCAAGATCATATTGAATGGTGCAGCAGGCTGGAAGGGCCAAATGGCCTACTCCTGTTCCTAGTTTTTCTGTTTCTATGGTGAAGACTGTGTCAGTACTGGCCATTGATGTTGAATTGAGCCATGATTGCTTCCTTTAGATTTGAAAGGAAGGAGATTACTTCTCATTGTGACCTCTCAGATAGAATTTACAGGGCTGATGGAACTCAATAACATTGGGAAGAAGGTCTCGCAGACAAGCAGCAGAAGGAAGAGCCAGTTACACGGGGATTCTCTCCTGGGGTTCCTGAGTCTGAACTAAAAGGCAACATCACTGTAGTCATGGAATCACTACATTGTGGAAGCAGGCCATTCAGCCTATAGAGTGTGCACCAACCCTCCAAACAGCATCCCACCCACACCCAACCCCCTACCCTATCCCTGTGACCCTGCATTTCCCACAGCTAACCCATCTGGTCTGCACATCCCTGGACACTATGGACAATTTAGCATGGCCAATCCACTAACCATAGGGCTGCTCTCTCATTAGAGAGTGATGACTGGTGGGGGTTTAACCTGGGGGTCACCATGCCTCAGGTGAGGGGAGAGGTTGAGAAGGAGAGTCCTTTGCAGTAACGTCAGCCCGTGTGGGAATTGAACCCATGCTATTGGCATTTACTCTGTTAACGAATTAACCGTCCAGTGAACTGAGCTAACTGACCCCAATCACAGCTAGTAGCGGACTATAAATACAAACTAATTCCAGACCGGAATTAAACAATGACTTTAAAAATATTATCCCTAAAGCATTTCATGGCTTTTAATGTTTTCCAGTCCCTCAACATTTCATACACACATGGTCTAATGATTTAAAATTCCTTCAAACTTCTGTAGATAAACAATACAATCTTACAACAGATTAATCCTGGAAAATATAACTGGTTTATTGTGGGCTACACTGTGTGAATGTGCGGTAAAATAACTTGTTTGCTCAAAGTCATTTTTTATATTCTCTACTTTGTCCCTCTGGAGTTTAAGACAGCCTAATTACAGACTCACCTTTTACCTCTCAAAGGATAAATATCTTACAACAGAATTAGCTGTCCTTTTCACCTGTGCTCTTTCTTTAGTTGTTAGTTTGATTTGCAATCATAATTTCCCTTTGAATAAACGCATGGTACGGGTAATTGGAGAGTTTATCGGGATTAAAACTTGGCCCAATGTCAATTTGAAATTCTTTATAATGATTCAATAGGAACCAAATCTGTAATTCAGCGACATCCCTTTCTGCTATCAGTCTCAGATATGAAATAGCGTCTGGTCTGGCAGATGGGTTATCATAGAGACTGCCTTTCCAGATGGCACATGACTGGAAACAGGAAGTCATCCCATGGGGAATTTCAGAGGGAGTTTTATGTCCAGTGAAATGGTCTATCGGAGTATTGGCTAACTGGGGCAGAGTGTAATAACTTTCAGAGGAAGGAATAGAAGTTGAAACAAAAGTTAATGACCTTAACCTGGACAACTTGAGAAGACCATCTGTGAAGGAAGATAAGACATCCTTCTTAAAACAAAAACAGAGAATGCGTTAATTAAATGAGAACTCTTTACATTTGAGGTGAGCCAGTCATTGACTTCCTGCCTAGTGCAGGATTTTACCCTGCCTCTGACATCCTGTTTCTTGTTTGCTGATGGGTTATTATGGAGGAAGTGATTTCTGCAGGAAAGCCACATTTCAGTGAAAAATCATGTGCGTGCTTTCAAAACATCTCGCCTCACCAAATTCTCAGGCAATATGTGCTGAGATCTGACATTAATGGTTTGCACAGGGGGTGACATTTCAAATTGTCATCCACAACACGATCAGAAACGCGGTCTGATCTGAGAGTGTGATCTGAAAGCACTGGACACTGTATTATTGACCAGAGCTGGTCTCTCTTTGTGAACAATCATCTTCAGTTCTCCTTTTGAAGATTAGACTTAATGTGGTGGATTAGTTTGGATTGGTTAAGGCGTCTTCACATTCTGTCTCTCTACTGGGAGTCAGCAAAGTTGCAGCTGACTGTCACATAGTATTCAGAAACATCACAGCCCCCTTTTACCTCATGATGCAACCTTTCTTGTTTCTCTTCAGCATCCCTCCATTTCATGTGGAAAAGTTCAAACTAAAGAGCCAAGAACAACAGCTCGGCTGTATAATATGGGATGTGAGGAGGGGAGGTCTTTCTAGATCCTGCAGGAGAGACTTGCACATCCCAACCAGGCAATGACCATTTCCTCTTTCCCTCCCATTCTCCGTGGAAATATCTCCTCCAAGCGACCTCGCTATTAATCAACTGAATGAAGTTGCTGATGATGATGGCAGCACAGTGGCTCAGTGGTTAGCACTGCTACCTCACAGCACCAGGGACCCGGGTTCAATTCCACCCTTGGGTCACTGTCTGTGTGGAGTTTGCATGTTCTCCCTGTGTCTGCATGGGTTTCCTCTGGGTTCTCCGGTTTCCTCCCACAGTCCAAAGGTATGCAGGTTAGGTGGATTGGCCATGCTAAATTGCCCATATGTTCAGGGATGTGTAGGTTAGGTAGGTTATAGGGGGATGGGTCTGGGTAGGATGCTCTGAGGATCGGTGTGGACTTGTTGGGTCGAAGGGCCTGTTTCCCCACTGTAGGGATTCTATTCTATGATCCTTTCAATCCCTCACTCTAAATTACAACCCCAACTCCTCACACCTCATCGGATTGTGATCCTGGAGCTGCTAGTTGGATCTTTTCCAGGATTCCCCACTATTTTCCCATTCAAGTTCCCCTCTCGGAAGTCACCACCATTCCTGGCATTGCTAAGGTGCCAGGGCTTTACACTGTTGCTGAAATCTACCAATTCTAACACCATTGGTGCTGGCAGGATAACAGGAATTTTCTTTCCCATGTAACTGTCACCATTCCATGATTGCTGCTAAAGATGACACTGTCATGGGCTCTAGGGGTCGTTGGCAGGGCCTGCCCTTAATTGGCCTTGAACTGAGTGGCTTGTTGGGGTATTTCAGAGGGTAGTTAAGAATCAATCACATTGCTGTAGGTCTGGGATGACACGTAGATCAGGTGACGATGACCGATTTCCTTCTCAAAGGAACATGTGTGAAGCAGATACATCTTTGTAGCTATCAGTGATAGCTCCTGGTCACCAGTAATAGGACTAGAACTTTCAGAAAAATGGACTAAAACTGGGGGTTGAAGCCAAAACATTAACCTGAATTAACAGTGTCGTGATTAGAACAAGGTCAGCCAGGAGAACCTCATAGATTCGGGGCAGTTAACCTGGTCCAATCAGCGAGCCCTGGCTGACAAATATAAATAGTTGTGCCAGACATCCTGTTCACTCTGAGAGCCAGTTGGAAGATGGACCAGTGCCAAGTACTATGCATGTAAAAATAAAGAATGGCTTGGCAATAGGGATACTAGCCTCTGGGGAGTTATTTCAAACTGCATTACACTGAAAAATAATTAAAGAACCGCAGATACTGGAGATCTGAAATAAAAACAGAAATCACAGAAGAAGTTCAGCAGGGCTGCGGAGAGGAAGGGTCATTAGACCCAACAGACTAACTCTGATTTCTCCCTCCATTGATGCTGCCAGACCTGCTGAGATTCTCCAGCAACTTCTACTTCTGTTTCAGCTGTAACATAGCCTGTGGCCATCCCTCTGATAGCAGCATCTTCGTCTGCTATGGGACACAGCCAGGTAACAGCACTATCATTCTCAATGTGATGCCATTGTGATTCAGAGAGAGCAGAAATTTGTTTCTGAGGAAAAGACTGAAATTTACTCCTTTAAACATTGAGGCAGCTTAGGATAGGGAGGGGATGGCACGGCTTAATGATATTATCACTGGTGTCTTAATCCAGAGACACAGGTAATGTTCTGAGTACCCAAGTTTGAATCCCAACGGGGCAGATGGTAGAATTTGCATTCAATAAAAATCTGGAATTAAGAGTGATGACCATGAAACCATCGTCAATTGTTGGTTCATTAATGTCCTTTAGGGAAGGAAACTGCCATCCTTACCTGCCCTGGCCTACATGTGACTCCAGACCCACAGCAATGTGGTTGACTCTGAACTGCCCTCTGGGCAATTAGGGATGGGCAATAAATGCTGCCTGGCTAGTGATGCCCTCATCCCGTAAATGAATAAAACAAAAGGTTATTTAAGAACTACTTGGATAATTCTGATTTTATATTCAAACCATAAAACAATTTTACTGATTAAAGATGCCATTTGAATCTGCTGATATGCTGGTCACACAAACTTGAATTTTTAATATGCAACCTAGATTGAAATATTTAACAGTTCAAGCTTTTACTTCTGATTTTCTGGAGCACTGAAGGAATAATTCACTGTTCACATTATTACATTCCCATGGTGTTGTCTAAATTAGTTTGGTGAAATAAAAATAGAGGTTTATTAGATAAACAGGGAGCCATAGGAAACCAAACAGGTATGAGTAACATTAATTCACCTTTGAGAGCAAATGAATCATTCCAGTTGTCTCTGCTGTTATCAATTGAATTCTGAAACGATATGTCAAAATCATCACTGATTTACTAAAAACCTTATTCAGAATTGAGTTTAAATAATTTAATTCTGGTCCCTATTGCCAGGAGACACACAAAAAAACAACCATTGCAAAACTCTCCTACATCGCAAGGGTGGTTTTCGGATAGATTTCCATACATGTCACTACAATATCTGGTAGATGATCGAAAGTGCCAAGTTACTCAGAGTGATAATCATCAACAACCTGTCCTGCTACAATCAAGAAAGCACAACAACGCCTCTACTTCCTCAGGAGGCTAAGGAAATTTGGCATGTCCATAAAAACTCTTACTAACTTTCGTAGATGCACCATAGAAAGCATTCGATCTGGATGCATCACAGCCTGGTTACGGTAACTGCTCTGCCCCAGGACCGTAAGAAATTACAGGGAGTTGTGAACACAGCCCAGTCCATCACACAAACCAACCTTCTATCCACTGACTCCGTCTACACTTCCCACTGCCTTGGTTGCCAGGATTGGAGGGTTTGAGCGATAGGGAGAGGCTGAATAGGCTGAGACTGAGGGGTGACCATATAGAGGTTTATAAAATCATGAGGGGCATGGATAGGGTTAATAGACAAGGTCTTTTTCCGAGGGTCGGGGAGTCCAATACTAGAGGGCATAGATTTAAGATGAGAGAGGAAAGATTTAAAAGACAACTTAGGAGTAACCTTTTCACACAGAGGGTGGTGCGTGTATAGAATGAACTGCCAAGGGAAGTGGTGGAGGCTGGTACAATTACAACATTAAAAGGCATCTGGATGTGTATATAAATAGGAAGGGTTTAGAAAGATATGGGCCAAATTGGTCTAGATTAACTTAGGATATCTGGCTGGCATGAATGAGTTGGATTGAAGGGTCTGTTTCTGTGCTGTACATCTCTATGACCCTAAGTCAGCCAACATAATCATAGACCCCTCCCACCCCGGCCATAATCTCTTCCAACCTCTTCAGTCAGGCGCAAGATACAAAAGCTTAAATGCACGTACCAACAGATTCAGGAACAACTTCTTCCCCGCTGTTATTAGATTTCAAACGGGCCTGTCAAATTTCAAATTTGATGTTTATCTCGCTCTTTGTGCACCTTCTCTGCAGCTGTAACATTGCATTCCTCGCTCTGTTCTATTACCCCAATACACTTTGTATGGAATGATCTGCCTGTACTGCACGCAAAACAAGTACCTAGGTATATGAGACAATAATAAATCAAACAAAATCAAAAAGTGAAATCAAATATCTCCCTAAACATTTTTTCTTAAACACTGTCTTCTACATCCTTAAAGAGTTAACTAGAAAACTATCCACAGGGAAAGCCGTGTGTATGTGGTCTACTGTTAATTTTGTTTAGTGATAGATGTACCACCTTTCCCGTAAGGAAATAAGAAATAGAATTAGGAGTGGGTCATTTGGTCCCTCGAATTTGCTCCATCATTTGGTTAAATGTTAGATTATCCACATCAGAATTTAACACCACGTTCCTCTCTGCCTACCAAGTCCAGGTGACTCCTTATTCAATCAGAAATCTGTTGAATTCAGCCTTGAATATATTCAAGAAGTCAAGTCCACTTTATTTATTTCAGTTAACAGTTCAAAGAGTTTTGCTTCCTTTTCTATTTTGAATGCTATATTCTTTCTCATTGTCCTGTTTTTTTTAAACTTTCTTTTCTCTCGGTACTCTGTCGTTCAGCTTTGTTCACACAACATCTGCAGAGACCTCAGAATATATGTGCTCTGCAAGTAACTATGGCAACATGGAACTGTGAGCAGTTACTGTAAACTTGAAAATATGATTCTTCCAGCCACCCATACTGCTCTAACCAGACTGAAATCTTTCCCTGAATTTTAAGTAGGTCAGAGATTTTATACTTTTAAGCTGTGCTCTGAACACCATAGCAACTAAAATGAGGCAATATATCATCCTAATGGTAGCTTTCAGTGTATTGTTGAAATGGATCAATTCCGATCATTCAAAGTGGTAAGTTTTTATGCCTGGCCACTGCTAAACATAGGTATCCTGGGAATGTGACAGACAGACAGGGGAATCATGTGAAAATACCTTCAGACAAATCATCTCACCTGGTAATCTGGGAAAATAACTTCCCACGAGACACACACACACAAAACTCCCTTCTGTCCCAATTCTGGTCTCGGGATGGTTTTCCAGAAATATTGGTACAATACCTCTCCTAAACTTTTTTTGAAATAAAAATGACCTTCTACATCCTTAAAGAGTTAATACTAGAAAACCACCCACAGGGAAAGCCATATGTATGTGGGTTACTATTAATTTAGTTTAGTGATAGGTGCAGCGCCTTTCTTAGAAGGAAATAATAAACAGAAGCAAAAGTGGGCCATTTGGCCCTTCGAGTTTTCTCTCCCATTTGGTTAGAGGATGGATTATCTAAATGTGGATTTAACACCATAGTGTTCCTGCCTGTCTCTGTAGTTCTGCTGACTCCCGTGCTCTTCAAACAGCTGTTGAATTCGGCCTTGAATATATTAAATGATGCAACCTCCCATTTTCTGGGATAGAGAATTCAATTGATTCTTGACCCTCTGACTTATGAAATGTCTCTTCGTCTATGTCCTAAATGTGCGATTCCTTCATTTGACACCACATCGCTATTCCGTTTTCATTCCATTGTCCAAGTCAGTGCTCATTACAGCCGTATACTTTGATACACTTGCAATTCCACTGGTTAGCTATTGATTTCTGAAAAGAAGCAGGCGCCAATTAAACATCCCCAAACATACCAATGGGTAGCTAACATTAATGTCTCGCTTCAAGGCCAGTGAAGGATGTAGCATTTAGAATCCAAATCCCAAAAGCATGGTTCGTTATTCAGGAATAAAACAGGCATCACTATCCCTTGGATTTAATTTCAGATACTTGACACATTCACTATCAAATACAGTTGAGACAAATGGATGTTCAGGCTATAATTATTAGAATATTTTACCAACAATTGATTAGTAACAAAAGTCTAGTCTCATTTCCAACTGTAGCACTTCCTCCTTTAGCCTGGCACTAGGAATGAAGCCAATATTTGATTAAAGCTGCAATCCTCTCCATCTCTGCATATCACCTCAGAACTGAATGTGTCTGATGGATTGTTTCATAGCAGTCAGGTATCTGCCAACGTTTCAATTGATTATTAAACCATGAAATATGGGGAGAGGCACTTCGTTCACTGCTACTGTAATACTGTAAATAAATGTCCTTGCTGTTGTTCAGGTAAACAGATTGGCAGTCAAACGGATTGCCCATCTACCTACTCTTGACAGTATCAAGGAAATGCTCTTTCTTGGCAATGTGAAAATTGATTTTAAAAATTGCTAAGCTACAAAAACCGTCACATGACGCAGACGTGGGCACTTATTGCAATGAATTGAAATGAAGTCTTATAAAGAAAATTGGTAGTGAAAGTCAAGTGTGCTTCCATTCTGTTTTAAGTTTCAATAAATGAGAAGAAAAATGCCAAAGTGAGGAAGAATCTATATTCTCATTTTATTTGATCGTTTCCGATTTACTCTTGCACCTGATCATTAGGGTCACACATTCCACACAGCAGCGGAGGAGATGGGTGGTGAAGAATTTTACACAGATTTACCGGATGCCTTCCTGTGGTTAGACGGTGAGGAATGCTGGTGCACAATAGTATCGACGCAGCCTGGACTGGGAGGTGCAGTTGGGTTGAAGAAAAGAATCATTGCATGGTTACATGAGGCATTCAAGAAGGGCATTGGATAATTATTTGAATAGAAATGGTATGCAGGGATAAGGAGAAAAGACAGGGGGATTGACATGAGGTAACAGAAGCAGTAACGCACGATGAGCCAAATAGCTTCATTCTGTACCATAAAAATGTTGTGATTCTGTGCTGCATTTTACACAGAAATGTCAGATCAGTACATTTAACAAAACAGCCTGAGTTTTATAAAATTACTTTACAGATGTGGGCAACAGTGGCCAAGCCAGTATTTATTGCCCAGAGGGCAGTTAAGAGTCAACCACATTGCTGTGGGTCTGGAGTCACATGTAGGCCAGACCAGGTAAGGATGGCAGGTTTCCTTCCCTAAAGGACATTAGCGAACCTGATGAGCCATTCCTGGCGACAGCTTCATGGTCATCAATCAACTTTTAATCTCAGACATTTATTGGATTCAAATTCCACCGTGGCAGAATTTGAACCTCGGTCCCCAAAACAGGTCACTGGATTAACAGCTCCATGACCAAGCTATTAGGCCATTATCCCCATCCAGGGGAGGTGATGGCCTAGTGGTATTATCACTGGACTGTTAATCCAGAGACCCAAATAACATTCTGGGCACCTGGGTTGAAATCCTGCTATAGCAGATGATGGAATTTGAATTCAATTTTTTTAAGAATCTAATGATGACCATGAATCCATTGTCAATTGCTGGGGGAAAACCCATCTGGTTCACTAATGTCTAAAGGAAATGGCCATCCTTTCCCAGTCTGGCCTACGTGTGACTCCAGACCCACACCGTCTGGGCAACTTGGGATGGACAATAAATGCTGCCTAGCCAGCAATGCCCTCATCCTGTTAATGGAAAAAGAATGATTTAGCCCCATGTGGATTGATTCTGTCAATATGAAAGCATATTAATAGCACAGTGGTTAGTCACCCTGCCCAGAAAAACTGCTACTATACCTCATTTACTCACGGCTTTTGTTGAACCCTACATCTAACAGTCTTGTGTGTGTTCAATGGACTACATATCACTGGGGGTTTCAATAGAATGAGCCAGAAGGCTTACAGTGGCTGAGAGGCAGGAACCCGAGGGTAGGGATTTAAGATATATTTTTTAAAAATCCTGAAGAGAATGATTTGTAAAGTCAGTGAGTTGTTACAAGCTAAAAAGCACTGTTTGAATGGGTTGCAGAAGAAGTTTGAACAATAATCTTCAGAAGGATATTGAGTAAATATATGGAAGGGAAAAACTAACAAACTGCACGGTGGCACAGTGGTTAGCACTGTAGCCTCGTAGCACCAGGGACCCAGGTTCTCTTCCGCCCTCAGGTGACTGTCTGTGTGGAGTTTGCACATTCTCCCCGTGTCTGTGTGGGTTTCCTCCCACAGTCCAAAGATGTGCAGGCTAGGTGGATTGGCCATGCTAAATTACCAATAGTGTTCAGGGATGTGTAGATTAGGTGGGCTTTGGGGGATAGGTCTGGGTGGGATGCTCTGAGGTTTGGTTTGCTCTGACCTTCTAGGTCAATGGACTACAGCAGTTCAAGAAGGCAGCTCACCACCACCTTCTCAAGGGGCAACTAGGGACAGGCAATAAATGCTGACCCAGCCAACAATGCCACATCTCACAAATGTGTCCATAAAATTGGAAAAAAGAGTGGGTGGTGGGGTGTCTGCTCGGACATTGTGTAAACTTAAAGAGTTGATGGACAGATTTTTAATGAGTGATGGTTATGGAGAACAGGGCAGGAAAGTGGACAGCTTTTACTAAATAATCCTCACTAGGCTACAAATTACAGCAGAAAGCGATTTAAGGTTAACAGTTGAGCTCACAGTTTGATGTGTTCCTGTGTGCTAATGTCTCCACATGTGTGTTCCTGGGGGAAGATGAAATCCTACGTGTACAACACCAGGACCCCCAGGTCCTTGTCCATAAACCAGATGTCAATTTTCCTCTTTCTGCTATGTCTGGGGCTAATGTCACAATCTGTGCAGGGTAGCTCCAGACTAACAGTGCTTGACTGGGTGTACAAAGTGTTTTTAAAGGTATCAGTGGCCAGAGTCTCTGTGATATCCACCAATGGCAACTACTTCTGGCTACAGTGAGCGTAAGAATCAGACTGGCATCAGATGACAGGGGTATCCTCGGAATGTGGCACCTAGTTATTGAGGTAGGTTTAGGAGGATCATGGGAGAACACAGACTAGGCCTCATGAAGAGAAACCCTTCATGAAACTTAACAAAATGACACTTGGCCAAAATGCAGTAAGATTCCAGCCACTGTGATGTACACCTGTCCTGGAGCTCCCACGTAGATGTGATGGTCTTCCTCCTCAGGAGGCTTAGGAAATTCAGCATGCCCAGAAAGTCCCTCACCAACTGCGACAGAGACACCACAGAAAGCATACTGTCCGGGTACATAACGGCCTGGTATGGCATCTGCTCTGCCCAGGACTGTAAGAAACTACAGAAGGTGGTGCGCACAGCCCAGACCATCACGGGAGCCAACCTTCCGTCCACGGACTCCATTTACACAGCATGCTGCTATGGAAAGGTTACCAACATCATCAAGGTCTCCTCCTACCCTGGCAACCCTCTCTTCCAACCTCTTCCGTCAGGCAGAAGATACAGAAACTCAAACACATGCACTGACAGATTTAATAGCAGCTTCTTCCCTGCCATTATTAGACTGCTGAATGGATCTCTTTAACTTCAAATAATGCTGACCTTGCTAATAAAAACTGAAGGAACCGCTGTAAATCAGGAACAAAAACAGAAGTTTCTGGGAAAGCTCAGCAAGTCTGGCAGCATCTGTGAAGAAAAATAAGATTTAATGTTTCGAGTCCAGTCGCCCTTCCTCAGAACTGTGAGGAAGTTCTCACAGGCCTCATCCTATGACCAACGCTCCCTCTCATCCCCGCCTCCTTGACCTGACACAACGTCTCCATCTTTTCTCCCACCTATCCGCTCTCCCACCTCACTGACCAATCCCGACCACTGCCTACCTGCACTCACTAATCACTGGCTACCCTTCCCCTGCCCCACCCCTCCTCTATTTATCTATTTCTGAGCTCCCTGCCTCCTCCCCATTTCTGAAGAAGGGTCCCAACTCAAAACGTCAACTTTCCTGGTCCTCTGATGCTCCCTGACCTGCTGTGTTCCTCCAGTTCCACAGTGTTATCTCTGACTCCACCATTGGCAGTTCTTACTATCTCTTAATGATCTGTATGTCCTTATTTACTATGATCTGCCTGTACTGCTTGCAAAGGAAAAATTTTCACTGTACTTAGGCACATGTGATGACAATATGTCAAATCAAATACATCACCATCTCATTACTGTATTCATTCCCATTATCAACAGCTGGACTCACTAGAATCTCACTGAATCAGTCAAATGCCAAGCCACAAGCCCTTTGGAAACATTTTGTCTCCAGTTTACAAACTCAAAAGTAAATAAGTTAGTCCAAAAATTAATTTCTCGTCTTGAAAGCCTTGGGCCATTTCAGTCAAATGGAAATGAGGTAGAAATGAGCCAATATTCTAATCAAACAGATTACTACCAGAGTGAAAATGTACTTCATGCTGCCAAAGTGAAGAAAAGTAAGAAATAAGATTTGTTTGTTACGTTTCATTGTCTCACATCTAGGTTGAACTTTTTGATTTATATTGATCAAACTAAAGGGTTGCAAAAACAGAAACTGGTGGAAAAACTTCAGCAGGTCTGAGGAGACAAATCGGAGTTAACATTTCAGGTCCAGTGACCCTTCCTCAGAACAGTTTCATTTTGTTGAGGTTTTGATGTCAACCACAGGCATGTTCTTTCTCGTTGTTAAAACAATGGAAAGAATTTTCCTACACCACCCTGAACAACTGCAAATATTTTGATGGCAGATTATAAACAAGTTTGGTATTAGATTTTTCCTTAAGACTAGGCACTTTGTGAAAATGTGAATTTCAACAAATAATGCAATTTTCAATTTACTGGCAAACTTTTAATAATCTTTAACCAAATAAAATATGATTGTAAATGCTGTAAGTTGTGCATTAAGTGTCTTGTTCAGGATAAGCAGACTATTGGTTCATTGTTTAATTTGTTGGCCAAATTTTTAATGACACTTTTCTTATTCCAACCCATCTTTTCTCTGTAACAAGGAAACAAAGCTGTTTGCACTTACACAGGAGGACACTGTCTCTCAGCAAGGCAACTCCACAGAGGCCAGTATCCCATCACTAAATCAGCCTTTATTTACACATTGACTCTGACCAGCTAGCTCAGAGCCAGTGCCTGGAGCAAGCAGAAATCCTGAGACGCCTGTTTATAGCTGTTAGCCAAGGGCCCCTAATTGGCCCAGGTTAACAGGCCTAATCAGACATTTCATACTCAGTGGATCCACCTGGCCAACCTCATTCCAATCACTATAATCTGGCTCATAATAAAAAAAAAACACATCTTAGCTTAAGCAGAGACATTCTGTTTTGATCAGAGCATCTGAGAGAAGTAAACTCACAGGAATAATGCAAAGGAACACGATTGTTTGGATTGTTCTGTAGTGAAATAGCCTGAACTCAGTGGGCTGAATGGTCTCTTTCAGTGCTATTATAACTGGAAAGACTCTAACTACAGACAGAAATACTACAGCATTGTATTCTAATAAGTTTAATTTGACTTTGCTTCCTTCACAATGCATTCCACATGCAAACATAACATAAATGTTTCACAAAATTAAAATCGAAAGAACTGCAGATGCTGTAAATCAGAAACAAAAAGCAGAAAGTGTTGGAGAAGCTCAATAGGTCTGGCAGCATCTGTGGAGAGAAATCAGACTTAGTCCTATAGTTAATGTTAATGAATAAATATTTCACTCTATTTACGGGTGTTTAATTGCATTTAAATGTAGATTCACAGTAATAATGTGCTTGAATTACTTATTTATACTGTACATTATAAATTTATGTATCATCATTATATTGCAAACATTTAATTGTTTATTTCTCTCATTCGGCATCTGAGGTTCTCCACAAATTGACACTGTGTAGGCTTACATTGGATATTCAGCTCAGAAACAGGCCATTCGGCCCTGCCAGTACCTGCTGGTATTCATGCTCTCCAGCCTCCTCCTGGTTTTTCTCCCCTAAATCAATCCTCATTACCATCTATTCCTGTTCCAGGGGTATGGACACTACCGTTGTGCCACAAGACGGCTGTGGGTTGAAGGTTTTTGCTCTTAATAGCTACACTGGGAAATCAATTACCTTGTTTGAATAAGTATCAGGACACCACTGGAGAGAGCAATGGCAACATTGCAAAGGCCAGGCCAAAAGCCCTAATGAAAGAACAGTCAAGTACTAAATGGAACGGAAAATCAGACCTTTTACAATCTATACTTCATTATGTTTAGTGGTCACTTGATGGAGATAAAATGCCTGCTTTCGCTGGTTTGGGACTGTAGCAGTGTCTGACCTTTCTCCATTGTCTGCCTCAGTTTGTACCCCTCCCCTCGGTGCTGGTTCTTTCAGTGAACCTGCCTGCTCTGCCCTATTGTAATTTGGAGCTTCACACAGCACATGTACTGATTCACAAAGTTCACATGCCTCCTGTTCCCATTCGAACTGTGTCTCTCCAGGAGCATTGCCAGTTACTTACATTGCCAGTTATTTAACGTGCCTGTGCATTGAAGGAATTCATTGTGTTTGTAAAAGTTTCTGATAGATAGGATCAGGTATAAGTACATTCATTATTTCTTTACAGAAGCTGATGATTTGAGCTGTACAACTGACTCTGATGGAGATGGTAGCAGCATCCTGATCACTGTTGGGCTCGGAAAGCTCAGAACGCCTGGGATACATATCAAGAGGACATGATAATCCCATCCATTCCTGATCACATCCTTCCCCTTTCATTGCTGAGCGAAGGCAAAAGCACAGACTGTGACAACTGCAAATCATTGTCATAACCCTGCCTAATCACCCAGCTGCTACAACTCCACAGTAATTCTTTATCTGAGAATATATAAAATATTCATTATCCAGCCTGACTGGGAATTGCAGTAGTAGGTAGCTGAGCCTCAACTAGGAGGGTGTGGTGCCTAGGCAGAAAGTCTAAATGATCACAAGGATATTTGAAGACACCAATGGACTGTGCTGTTTTTACCAGCACGCGAGTTACAACCTTTCAGGAACAGCCTGCTTGCACTTGTCACAGGTTTCTGTGTTGTTAGGAGAGCTCTCAGAACATGGACACATTTCAGGGACACATCAGGGCAGACGCTGTGTTCGGGAGACTGTGAGCACACATACAGTCAGAGACTTACAGGCAGAAAGTGATGCCAGAGATAACAAGGTGTAGAGCTGGATGAACACAGCAGGCCAAGCAGCATCAGAGGAGCAGGAAAGCTGACATTTCGGGCAGAGACCCTTCTTCAGAAAATGACAGTGATGCCAGCCCGGATGTAGCTGAAATAACTCCACAGAGGCTGGTACCAACTCACCTTTTATATACAGATGGAGAGTCTTTGGCACTGAGCCAGCTCCCTGAGAGCCAGCTCTCAGAGTGAAGAGTATGTCTGACACTCCTGTTTATATCTGACAGCCAAGGCTCCCTGATTGGATCAGATTAATAGCCCTAGTCAGGGAACTCACATTCTGTGATTTCCATTCAGCTAACCGCACGATAATCACTGCAGCAGTGACAGTGTAATCATACCTCAATCACACAAACAGGATGAATACCGAGCAGCAAGTATAGCCCTCCCACAGACACGCAGCCTCAGCCCCACACCCACACCCACAGACACGCA
>NC_063352.1:2660785-2662310 GCF_021869965.1 Rhincodon typus | reverse complement strand
CCCATCAGCTTTAAGAAATAATAATGTCTGTAGCCAGTAAACCACATTCAAACCTGAACACTTTGTTTACAATCACATCTAATACAAACACAAAGTTTCAAAACAAAATTACTGTAATCTCCTGACTGGAATCCTGCACTCCCTGAAAAGACAATTCTTTATGGGCTCGATATAGTAATGTATGACCCTTATGGCACAAAAGTAATGTCCCTGCCTCTGAGTCAGGAGGCCCATGTTCCAGTCTTACCTGATCCAATAGTGTGTCATATCTATACCTACTAACCACGAAGAGTTAAAGCTTTCCCGTGCTCCTCCTTGGATTGAACCTTGGTCCAATTACAAGGAGCCACTCTGCTGCAGTTACCCAGCAACAAAACTGACCACATCTAACTCCCCTGGTGGAATAGTCAGTGTCAGCCTTAGAGAAACAACCACCCCCCCCCCCCCCCCAACCCTGGCACCAAATTGCAGGCGTCTACAGCTGCTGCACAATCGGACAGGTTACCACCCCTACAGTGTGGAAGCAGGCCATTTGCAACATCAAGTCCATTCCGACCCTCCGAAAAGCATCTCACCCAGACCCACACCCTCTCAGCACGTCTGCTGTGTACTGTTTTAAAATGAATACAGGGGAAAATGGAGCCAGCAATATACCCAATTTATTCTCTGTTTACAAGTTCTGTGAGTGCCTACCAAGGGATATGGTCATTACTCCCATTGGACAAGAGGGACAACATTAGCTTGGAACGAGTAGGAATACGGGAGTATGGGTCTGTTTGCTTGGAACAAAGGAATACAGGAACAAGAAGAGACTAATCAGCCCCTCTAGCCCCATTTCTGATGAAGGGTCTAGGCCCGAAACGTCAGCCTTCCTGCTCCTCTGATGCTGCTTGGCCTGCTGTGTTCATCCAGCTCTACACCTTGTTATCTCAGATTCTCCAGCATCTGCAGTTCCTGCTATCTCTGAGCCCCTCTAGTCTGCTCTACTTTTTTAATGAGTTCATCTCTGAGCTGTGTGCCCTGACTGTGTGTACCTGCTTATCCCTTCCTTTGTTGGACAGAACTTGATCAGTCTCAGGCCTAAAGTTAATAATTGACCCAGCATCAACTGATATTTGGAGAGGGTTCCAAACTCCAACAGCATTTCTGTTTAGTTTTCTGAATTTCACTCCTAAAAGTCATGGCTGTAATTTTTGACATGTGCCCCCTCGTCTTAGAATCCCCAGTCAGCAGAAATACTTTTCCTCTATTTGTTGGCACAGTGGCTCAGCGGTTAGCATTACTGCCTCACAGTACCAGGAACCTGGGGTCAATTCCAGCTTTGGGCAACTGTCTGTGTGGAGTTTACACATTCTTCCTGACTCTGTGTGGGTTTCCTCCAGGTGCTATGGTTTCTCCCTGCAGTCCAAAGACACGCACATTAGGTGGATTGGCTGTAATAAATTATCCATAAAATGCAGGCTAGCTGGGTTAGCCATAGTAAACGCAGGATTACAGGGATAGGTTAGCCACAGTAAACGCAGGA
>NC_063352.1:2640211-2660775 GCF_021869965.1 Rhincodon typus | reverse complement strand
TAGCCACAGTAAACGCAGGATTACAGGGATAGGTTAGCCACAGTAAATGCAGGATTACAGGGATAGGTTAGCCATAGTAAATGCAGGATTACAGGGCTAGTTTGTGTCTGGGTGGGATGCTCTTCAGAGGGTTGTTGTGACCTCAATGGGCCAAATGGCCTGCTTCCATACTGTGGGGATTCTATGATTCCACCTGTGGAACTTGAGAATTTGGATCAAATCATACCTTAAATTCCAGGAAAAAAACAACATGAATACTCCTCTGTCATTTTGGGGTGGCACAGTGGTTATCATTGCTGCCTCACTGCACCAGGGACTCGGGTTCGATTCCAGCCTCGGGTGACTGTCTGTGTGGAGTCTGCACATTCTCCCTGTGTCTGCATGGGTTTCCTCCGGGTGCTCTGGTTTCCTCCCACAGTCGAAGATGTGCAGGTTAGGTGGATTGGCCGTGCTAAATTGCCCATAATGTTCAGAGATGTGTAAATTAGGTGGGTTATAGGGGGATGGGTATGAGTGGGATGCTGTGAGGGTCGGTGTGGACTTGTTGGGTCAAAGGGCCTGTTTCCACACTGTAGGGATTCTATGATCTATGATTTAACCTATACAGCCCAGCTATCATCTTATTAAGTCTATGCTTCACTCATTAAGTTTTGCTTTCCACAGGTGAACATCAAGGTGTGATTTCAGAGAGGATTATCACTGAAGCACAATTTCAAACCCCATGTTATCTTATCCTTCTTTAAGCTTCGAATTAATCTGTTTGCACATGTTGTGACACACCTGTAGCTTAGTGGGAGTTTGAATTAGATCTCCTGATCCAGAGGAAGGTGCACTGCTCCTGCACCACAAGTACCCTTCTTCTCCTCCTCAAATCTTCCACAGAGGCCAGACTTTATTTCTGAACTCTTTATTCAATTAACCTTCATTTAATTAACCTGTCTAGGTGACATATGACAAACCACGAGAATAATTGCAAATTGAAACCAGGATTTCGAGCCCAGAGATAGGGACACTACGACTGTGCCACAATAGCTCCTCGGTCAGATATAATAGGTATTTTTAATCAACCTGCCCAGAGATGCACTGACACACCTCTGGAGCAGGATGGACATGTACCTAGATGTCCTAGCTCAGAGATTGGGTCATGGGCCAGGCTTAATCATCTTTATTTCCAAGAACTGTGCTGGACATTTTAATAATTTTGTACATGGTCCACCAAGCACTATGAATATCCACTCTTCCTACCTCTTCACCGCTAGCTTTAGGTTCTCGAACAGACTGCCCATGAGGCTAATGGATGCTGAGATGACCAGGATCGCAGATTTCAGGAAGAAATTGAATGAATATTTGATGGAAATAAGCTATCAGGGACTACACACATACAGTGAGGAATGGAAGAGACTGGATTGATCTTTGAAGAGCTAGTATAGACTTGGTGGGCCAAATGGCCTCTTTCTGTGGTATAAATATCCAAAATTAATTTTTTATGGAATTATCCTTTTTGCGTGTATTGTACGACAATAATTAATGAGTTTCCTTCAAGGTCGCAATTGCTGTCTGAAATTCAATCTTTGCACTTTACATTTTTCCTACACGAAAGAACTTTGTTCCTCCAAATTCCCTGGATGTGTCAGAATATGCAACATCTGTCCCTACATGTAGCAGGATGTGAAATTCCACCATGTCGGCTGAACTCCTTTGTTTCTCTGAATCATTCAAGAAGCAACTGAGAAAGGAATTTCACAGCTCACTCAGTAAAGTTTCAACAATGACAAAGTCTCTTGCCTTTACTTAAGACACAAAGTGATCCACAAAGACAACAGATGTTCTGTGAAAATTCTGCAATAGTGGGAAGAAACTGTTTTAAAAATCCTGATAACAAAGTGCCATTCAGTGTCATTGTGCAGAGGACAGCTACTTCAGTGCGAATTTGTCACATATGTGATAGCAAAGTGGGCCAAGGAGTGGCAGATGGATTTTATCACAGAATCTCTACAGTGTGGAAATAGGCCATTCGGCCCAACAAGTCCACACCGCCCCTCAGAAGAGCATCCCACCTAGACCCACTCCCCTACCCCTGCATTTCCATGTCTAACCCATCCATGCCTAAACATCCCCTATCAGTGTGTCAGTGCATCTCTGGGCAGGTTGATTAAAAATACCTATTATATCTGACCAAGGGGCTATTGTGGCACAGTGGTAGTGTCCCTATCTCTGAGCTAGAAATCCTGGTTTCAATTTGCAATTTGCTTAAAGATAAGGATAAACGTGAGATGTTGCATTTCTATAAGGCAAACCAGGGCAGTACTTAAAAAGATAATGATAGGGGCCTGGGGAGTGTTGTTGAACAGAGAGATGTAGGGGTGCAGGTACGTAGTTCCATGACAGTCATAGGGTGGTTAAGAAGGCATTTGACATGGTTGCCTTCATTGATCAGAGCATCAATGACAGGGGGCAGTGTCTGGAGGAGAGTCAGAGGTGGGAGCAGGAGGTATGGGACCAGTTCCATGACTCCATCTCTGACACGGTGGTTATGGGAGTGGCGGCGATGGTGGTGGGTGGGCCTATAACTGAGACCCCTCAGCCTGTTACAGACCCTGGAGCCCGTAACTGAGATCCCGGCAGATGTCGAACAGTGACTGATGGAGTAGTGGAGAGTAACGAGAAGAAAAGAGCAAGTTGAACTCTATTGCACCAAAATCTTGCATTATATTCAGTGTTTCAAGATGGCGCTAGGGCGTGGCAACACTTTGCATTGTGCATGCAATAACACACTTTTCACTATATTTTTATGTATACTTGTGACAATAAATCCAAGTCTAATCTAATCTAATCATTGAGTATATGAGGTGTGGGGCTGGAGGAACACAGTAGGTCAGGCAGCACCACAGGAGCAGGAAAGCTGACGTTTCGGGTCCAGACCCTTCATCGGGTCCTGATGAAGGGTCTAGGCCGAAAACAGCAACTCTCTTGCTCCTGCGACGCTGCCTGACCTACTGTGTTCCTCCAGCTCCACACTGTGTTGACTCTGACTCCAACATCTGCAGTTCTTGCTATCTCCTAATCATTGAGTATAGAAATTGGAATGTCATGTTGCTGTGGTATAGAATATTTTTAAGGCCACTTTTGGAATACTGGCTGCCCTTATATAGGAAGGATGCAGCTAAAAGGGAAAGAGTGTAGAAATGAGTTACAAAGATGGTGCCAGGACTGGAGGATTTGAGTTATAAGGAGAGGCTGGATTGGCTGGGAGCATAGGAGGTTGAGGGGTGGGCTTATAGAGATTTACAAAATCATTAGTGGCATAGACAAGGTGAATAACAAAAGTCTTTTCCTCAGGATGGGGGAATGCAAAATTAGGGGGCAAATATGTTTAAGGTGAGAGGATTTAAAGATGTAAAAGCGACCCAAGGGGGAGCTTTTTCAAACAGAGAGTGATGCGTGAATGGGACGAGCTGCCAGAGGAAGTGGTAGATGCAGGTACAATTACAATGTTTAAAAGACATTTGGACAAGTACATGAATTGGAAGGGTTTAGGGGAATATGGGCCAAATGCAGGCAATTGGGACTTAATTCAGTTTAGGAAACCTGGTCAGCATGGACGAGTTGGGCCGAAGGCTCTGTTTCCGTGCTGTATGACTCTATGACTTTATGACTGTAAAGTGAATTTAAGAAATGAAACAAAAGCTCCAATTTAACTTTTCAGTGTGAAATTCCAGAAGGTGTCTCTTTCTGAGTTTGTCAACAGAAAGAGAAAAGCATTAGATTTGAGTGTGTGCAGTCAGAACATCTATTTTGAAATTTGCAAATATAAAGATTCACTGAATGTTTATGAGAATGTTTATGCAATGGTGGCTTTTCAATGGCTCCTGCACATCATTCTGCATTTCCAAATCCAACCACACGGCGCAAAAACAATGTCATCTATAAAGACTCAACAATTTTACGTGGGGACTTTTGATACAGAGCTAGTCATATCTCAACACTTATCTACACTTGCTTAAAAAAAACTTCACTGCTATTTATCTTCAATAGTAGGAAATTCATTTTGACAGGTACTGCTACTGTTGTTGCTTGAGGACCTCCTGCCAAACAATTGCCTGTTTAATATATTCCCCCTGACTAACATCGTTTTTGTCTTCTTGACGTTCACATTCAATCCATTTCCTCAGCTTCTGGATTTTGTTTGATCTGTGATTCTGATTTTGTACTGACTCTGGAAGTAATGCTGTGTCGTCAATGTACTGCAAGTTTGTTATGTTCCTGTCTCCAGTTTTTACCCTGAGTAATGCATCTAATTCTCTGAGTACTTGTTGCGTCTGCAGATTGAATAATTCTGCTGTACAGTGCACAGCTTTGTTGTTCTCCTCCCTTTACTTTTGATAACTTAAGGCTTGCTATTTAGTCCCAATATTTGCTCTGGATAAGTCTCTCATCTTTACTGTCAATGTCACATTCCAGGGGCATGGCTGTTAACTATTGGTAATAAATATGGTCAAACATTTTCCTGGGTTTATGAAGCATATGTACAAGTTCTTGACAACAAGGTGCAGGGCTGGATGAACACAGCAGGCCAAGCAGCATCATAGGAGCAGAGAGGCTGACGTTTCGGGCCTAGACCCTTCATCAGAAAAGGGGGAGGGGAAGGGGGTTTTGAAATAAATAGGGAGAGAGTGGGAGGCGGATAGAAGAGGGATAGAGGAGAGGATAGGTGGAGAGAGATCCCTTGAGGTTTGTCCGGAGGGAGGAGGGTTACTTCTAGATCATGTTGCTACTGACGCTGGAGAAGATCACTGTGTCTCTGATCCCAGTACTTCATGGATCGCAGCAACGAATAAAAATACTTTTCCAAAGACCAAGATGACAAAAGTCATAGAGTCATACAGCACAGAAACAGACCCTGGGTCCAACCAATCCCTGTCAACCATGTTCCCAAACTAATCTAGTCCCATCTGCTTGAACTTGGCCCATATCCCTCTAATGGTTTCTTATTCATAGAACATAGAACAGTACAGCACAGTACAGGCCCTTCAGCCCACAATGTTGTGCCGACCTATTATCCAACTAAGATCAATCTACCTGCATACCCTACACTTTACTATCCTCCATGTGTCTATCCAAGAGTTGCTTAAAAGTCTCTAAAGTATCTGGCTCCACTACCACTGCTGGCAGTGCATTCCACACACCCACCGCTCTCTGTGTGAAGAACCTACCTCTGACATCTCCCCTATACCTTCCTCCAATCACCTTAAAATTATGCCCCCTTGTAATAATCATTTCCTCCCTGGGAAAATGTCTCTGACTATCCACTCTATCTATGCCTCTCACCATTTTGTTCACCTCTATCAAGTCACCTCTCACCCTTCTTCGCGCCAATGACAAAAGCCCTAGCTCCCTCAACCTTTCCTCATAAGACCTGCCCTCCAGTCCAGGCAGCATCCTGGTAAATCTCCTCAGCACCCTCTCTAAAGCTTCCACATCTGTCCTGTAATGAGGTGACCAGAACTGAACACAATATTCCAAGTGTGATCTAATCAGGATTTTATAGAGCTGCAGCATAACCTTGCGGCTCTTAAACTCAATTCCCCTGCCAATGAAAGCCAACACACCATACACCTTCTTTACAACCCTATCAACTTGGGTAGCAAATTTGAGGGATCTATGGATGTGGTCCCAGAACAGATCTCTGCAGAACACCACTGGTCACCAAGCTCCAGGCTGAATACTTTCCATCTACTACCACCCTCTGGCTTCTATTGGCCAGCCAGTTCTGTATCCAGACAGCCAAATTTCCCTGAATCCCTTACCTCCTTACTTTCTGAATGAGCCTACCACATGGAATCTTATCAAATGCCTTGCTAAAATCCATATACACCACATCTACTGCTTTGCCTTCATCAATGTGTTTTGTCACATCATCAAAGAATTCAATAAGGCTTGTGAGGCATGACCTGCCCCACACAAAGCCATGCTGACTATTTTCAGTCAAACTATGCTTTTCCAAATAATCATAAATACTATCTCTCAGAATCCTCTCCAATAATTTGCCCACCACAGAAGTAAGACTGACTGGTCTGTAATTTCCAGGATTATTCCTATTCCCTTTTTGAACAAGGGAATGACATTTGCCACCCTCCAATCGTCTGGTTCTACTGCAGTAGACAGTGAGGATGCAAAGATCATTGGCAAAGGGGCAGCAATCTTTTCCCTCACTTCCCGTAGTAACCTTGGGTATATCCCATCTGTCCAGGGGACTTATCTATCCTCATGTTTTCCAAAATTTCTAGCACATCCTCCTTCCTAACATCAACCTGTTTGAGCATATCAGCCTGTTTCATGCTGTCATCTCAAATGTCAAGGTCCCTCTCACTGGTGAATACTGAAGCAAAGTATTCATTAAGTACCTCTTCTACCTCTTCTGACTCTGCGCACAAGTTCCCTCCACTATCCCTGAATGGCCCTACCCTCACTCTGGCCATCCTCTTGCTCCTCACGTAAGTATACAACACCTTGGGGTTTTCCTTGATCCTACCTGCCAAGATTTTCTTATAGCCCCTTCTAGCTCTCCTAAGTCCATTCTTCAGTTCCTTCCTGGCTACCTTGTAGACCTCTAGAGCCATGTCCGATCCTTGCTTCCTCAACCTTAAGTAAGTTTCCTTCTTCCTCTTGACTAGATGTTCCACATGTCTTGTCATCCAAGGTTCCTTCACTTTACCATCCTTTCATTGCCTCAGTGGGACAAACCTATCCAGTACTTGCTCCCTAAACAACCTCCACATTTCTGTTGTGCATTTTGCTGAGAACATCGGTTCCCAATTTATGCTCCACAGTTCTTGCCTAATAGCATTGTAATTCCCAGTCCCCCAATTAAATACTTTCCCATACCATCTGCTCCTATCCCTCTCCATGACTATAGTAAAAGTCAGGGAGTTGTGATCACTATCACCGAAATGCTCTCCCACCTAGAGATCTGACACCTGACCTGGTTCGTTGCCAAGCACCAAATCCAATATGGCTTCCCACGTAGTCGACCTGTCTACATATTGAGTCAGAAATCCTTCCTGGACACACCTGACAAAATCTGCTCCACGTACTTATCCAAACATCTTTTAAACGTTGTAACTGTACTCGCATCCATCACTTCCACTGGAAGTTCACTCCACACACGAACCACTCTGTGTAAAATAAAATTGCTCCTCATGTCTTTTTTAAATCTTTCTCCTCTCACCTTAAAAATACGGCCCCTAGTTTTGAACTCCCCCACCTTAGGGAAAAGACCTTTGCTGTCCACCTTATTGATACTCCTCATGAATTTATAAACTTCGATAAGGTTGCCTTTCGACTTCCTATGCTCCATTGAGAAAAATTCCAGCCGACCCAGCGTCTCCACCAACCCTCTCCAAAAACCCTCCATCCCTGGCAACATCGTGGTAAATCGCTTCTGAACCCTCTCCAGCTTAATAATGTCCTTGTTATAACAGGGAGATCAGAACTGGACACAGTCCTCCAATCCTCACCAATACCTTGTACAACCGCAACATAACTGAATAGAGTCATAGAGTCATAGAGATATACAGCACGTAAACAGATCCTTTGGTCCAACCCCTCCATGTTGAGCAGATATCCGATATTAATCTAGTCCCATTTTCAAGCACTTGACCCATATCCCTCTAAACCCTTCCTATTCATATACTCATCCGGATTCCTTTTAAATGTTGCAATCGTACCAGCCTCCACCACTTCCTCTGGCAGCTCATTCCAAAAACGCACCACCTTCTCTGTGAAAAAGTTGCCTCATAGGTCCCTTTTTAAATCGTTCCTCTCTCACCTTAAAACTACGCCCTCTCATTTTGGACTCCCCAGTCCCAGGGAAAAGACCTTGGTTATTCACACAATCCATGCCTGTCATGATTTTATAAACCTTTATCAGGTCGCTCCTCAGCCTCCGACTCTCCAGGGAAAATAGTCCCAGTCTATTCTGCCTCTCCCTGTAGCTCAAACCCTCCAACCCTGGCAAGATCCTTGTAAATATTTTCTGATCCATTTCGAGTTTCACAATATCCTTCCTATAGCAGGGAGACCAGAACTGCACGCAGTATTCCAAAAATGGCTTCAACATGACCCCCCAGTCCTATACTCAATGCACTGACCAATAAAGGCAAGCATACCAAACACGTCCCTCACTATCTTATCTACATGCAACTTCACTTTCAAGGAACTATGAACTTGCACTCCAAGGTCTCTTTGTTCAGCAACACTCCCCAGGACCTTATCATTAAGTGTATAAGTCCTGCCCTGATTTACCTTTCCAACATGCAGCACCTCACGTTTATCTAAATTATACTCCATCTGCCACTCCTCAGCCCATTGGCCCATCTGATCAAGATCCTATTGTATACTGAGATAACTTTCTTCACTGTCCACTACACCTTTTAGTGTCATCTGCAAACTTACTGACAATACCTCCTACGTTCACATCCAAATCATTTACTTAAATGACAAAAAGCAGTGGGCCCAACACTGATCCTTATGATACACTGCTGGTCACAAGCCTCCAGTCTGAAAAACAACCCTCCGCCACCACCATCTGTCTTCTACCTTTGGACCAGTTCTGTATCCAAATGGCTAGTTCTCCCTGTATTCCATGTGATCTAACCTTGCTAAGCAGTTTACCATGTGGAACCTTGTCGAATACCTTACTGAAGTCCATACAGATCACATCCACCGCTCTGCACTTATCAATCCTTTTGTTACTTCTTCAAAAAACCCAATCAAGTTAATGAGACATGATTAACTAATTAAACACCTTAACTGTATCAAGTCTTAACAAGATTCATCAACTGGGCTTCTTAATAGACACAATCACATGTTTATTTTCAAAGCAAACCTTATTTAATAAGCTTCCAATAATTGGTTAACATACACAGGTAGCAATGTAAAAGAAACATGCTTATCCATCTAAGTATTCCTAAAACACAAACACACTTCAGGAAGAGAAAATCAAGAATCCAATTTCTCCGCAGAGATTGGTTTCCTAAATAAAAGCACTTCAGCCAATGGGTTATTTTTGAAGGCGGAAGCATAAAACCTAAATTTTGTTGGAGTCTGTTCCATTGATGTTCTGTCAACCTGTGAATTTGTCAATTCATTCATGATACATGTCCACCTCGGAAGTCTTGCAGACTCAGCTTGCTCAAGAAATACAATCTTAAAATGTTTCTTCAATTGTTCTTTCAGCCAAAGGATTTCCTTTTCAGAGATAATAGAGATCAGTTGGGCAGCTTGTCCTTGGCAGGGTTTCCTCCAACTGAACCTGATAAAAACAGAACCTCTCCCAGTCAGCCATTATTCAAAAACAGCTCACAAAGTAAGCTGTTATCACCAATCATGTCATTTACAGGAAGCCTTATTAAGAAGAAAATTTGCCACTGCCCACAACGAATTTTCAGTGACCTCTTCTGTAAAAACACCTCCAGGGACTTTCACAAAACTTGAAATCAACTCATCTTCCATAATCAATCAGCCAAACTGAACATAAAGCACCTTATAACCATATTTCTCAGAGAATATTCTTAGATTAAATATTCCATCTCTTTTTTCCAGCTCCAGGTCTAAGTCCAGACAGTGTTTTATCACTTCCTGCTTCAATGTGTTATTATTTTTCTGCTGTAATTTTCTTGATCATTGTTATGTGATGACTCATTAAGCTGTTGTTGTAAATTACTTGCCCTCCATTGGGTTAGGTTTCTGAGGAAACAGCGAGTAATGAATGTACCAATCATTTGGAATGTAACATTCGGATTATGTTTGATCACAAGTTTCTATTCTCACCTCAAATTCCGTGTCTCCAAGGCCTTTTTGATCTTCTGTTGGTTCATCTGTGTCCAGAGCTTTTCCTGTACTCAGCAATTACAAAGCATTCTTTATCTCTAACACCATAATGTTTAGTTCATTGCTTACCTTGTTACCTTGAAGACCCACAGGAGTTGGATCTTTGCAGAATTCATTGATATATTCTGTCCTTCATTTTGTAACAATTCTCTATCATCTTTGCCTGTTATGCACTCACTCTCAGTTGTTATTTCTTTCTCTCTGTCAAACATTTCGCCTTCCCTCCCATTTTTGTGATTTGTCTCCAGCTCCAAGACATCACCACAATCTCATTAGACCAACCTCTTTCTCTTCTCCTGTCTGCTTGTTCTGATTCCTCAACCCTGAGATGTTCAGACTTGTTTTTCATTTCAGTACTGAATATCTCTCTGATGTTCCCATCTTTCAACAGCTCAGGGTCTAAATTGTCTTATAAATATGGCTTTTTCAAATAAAAGAAGTGCCTATCACACAATAAAATTTTGAAACTTACCCATTGAACTATTCGTTGAGTCCTTCACTTCCCTTGAGGCTGATTTTACAACAATGCTTCATCCTATTCCAAGCCATCTGTGTTTTAACTGGAGATTCTTAACATCATAACTATTGGACCAGGCTTTCTGTCATAACAGAGAATTCTGAAAACACAAATTTGAAAGAACTTCCATAAAGATATCCATCCATCAAGAGGAACTAAAGAACAGCAAAACAAAAATTCCTTCATCTTAACAGATGTCGGGGTTGCTTCGTTTCTTTTTCTCAAAAGATTGAGATTAGAATCTCAAGCTCTATATCTGGTACACATCACATCTTTTAAAAATCACAATCACATTTTGTGTGTTTGTTAGGAGCTATTCACGGACAGATCATACCTTTCTCCTACACTTCAAAACATATTTCATTGACTGTAAAGCATTTGGAGATGTCCACATCTCATGTATGTTGCTACATAAATGGAACTTTGAGCTGATTTTGCACAAGGGACAGTACCCACCTCTCCCAATGGGGCTGCCAACTGTTCAGAGCCTGGTGCATTCCCACTCACACAGCATGGAAACAGACCCTTCAGCCCAACCCGTCCATGCCGACCCAGTTTCCGAAACTGAACTAGTCCCATTGCCAGCACTTGGTCCATATCCCTCCTAATCCTTCCTATCCATGTACCCATCCAGATGTCTTTTAAATGTTGTAATTGTACCAGCCTCCACCACTTCCTCTGGCAGTTCATTCCATACACGCACCGCCCTCTGTGGGAAAAAGTTGCCTGTTTAGGTCCCTTTTAAATCTTTCCCCTCCCACCTTAAACTTATGCCCTCTAGGTTTGGACTCCCCTACCCTGGGGGAAATGACCTTGGCTCACCCTGTCCATGCCCCTCATGAATTTATAAAGAGGAGAACAGGAAAGGAGGTCAAAGTCACATCATTCCCAAAACAGGACCCCCAGCCTGTTTCCACACTGTATGTATTCTATGAGCTTCTATGATCTATGATCCTCTGGACCTCCTCCAGCCGGAAGCGTCTGTGTACTCTCTCCTACAATTTCTGAACTGTGTGACAATGCATTGCTTTGTGCCATCCATAGTACCCGCTGCTTTCATAGAATCCCTATTGTGTGGAAGCAGGCCATTCAGCCCATGAAATCTACACCAACCCTCCAAAGAGCATCCCACCCAGATGCACCCCTTCCCTGTAATCCTGTATTTCCCATGGCCAATCCATCTAACCTGCACATCCCTGGATTCTGGGAGGAAACTGGAGCACCTGGACAAAACCCACACAGACACAGGGATGACATGTGAGCTCTAAGGGAGTTGCCTAAGGATGGAATCGAAACTGGGTCCCTGGCGCAGTGAGGCAGGAGTGCTAACCACTGAGTCACTGTGCCGCTCAGTGGCAGTGAGTGTGAAGGGGGTGATGGTCATGGCACTGAGCTAGCAATCCAGGCCCAAGCTAATGTTTGGGAATGCAGGTTTGAACCCTGCCATGCCAGCTAATGGAGTTTAAATTGAATTTGTAAAGCTGGAACGGAAAGCTAGCCTTGGTAATAGTTGTAGTGATATGTGAGATTTTGTATTTGAGGATGCTCCCTTGTCTCTAGGCTGCCGCTCTGCTTTGTGTGAAGCCACATTAACTTGTCCTGTACCTCGCATAAGACCATCCCTGTCCAATTGGGATTCTGACATTATTTCAGTGATTCCCTGCAAAATCCTGACAGCTTCCCGGTGGTACATCAACCCCAGTGTGAGAGTCACTCCTCAACTGTTTTATTCTGCACCTCAATTTATCACCCTCTTTTTCAATTATTAATCTTCACACTCCACATAGCTGCCTCTTCCCCCTTCAGGAGACACAATAACAATGAGAAAACATTACTCAATAATGCCAAGTTACTGATAGGAAGAAATCTCCTTGTTCTGATTCAGGATTAAAGCTTATTGAGACGATAGGGAGCTAGTGGTACCATCTTTAGACTATTAATCCAGAGACCCTGGGAATGGCCTGGGGACATGGGTTCAAATCCTGCCACAATAGATGGTGGAATTTAAATTCAATAAAAGAAATCTTGAATTAAGAGTCTAATGATAACCATTGTCAACTGATGTTCCTGTTTGGAACATTCTACCCAAATGTTACAATATTGTGAGCAAACATACAGGAGCGTTAGCTGAAATTTTCCGGTCTTTCCTGATTGAGGAATTGGATGGTAGAATAATAAATGTCACTGCATTCTTCAACTAGAACAGAGGAAGACTAAAATAATGATAGGGTCAGAAGATTCCCCATTGGTTGTGGGGAAATTATTGGACTGTATACAGAGCGACAGAATGACTGAATACAATACGTTGTTAAGTATTATGAGATCAATGAGAGATAACTGAACTTGACAAAACGTGTGCCTCCAATGGGTGATGAAATGGCAAACCATTGAGGAAGCGTTGAAATAGCTCAGTGACACTGTGATTATGTTATAGCTTCTAACTAATTCTCTGGTATGTAGGGGCCAGTTGGCTGCCCAACAGTGTGGGCTCAATTCCCACTAAGGGCTGAAGCCACTTTGAAGGACTCTCCTTCTCAACCTTTCCCTCACCTGAAGCATAGTGACCGTCGGGATAAACTCACAACCAGTCATCTCTCGCTCTCATGAGACAGCAGTCGTACAGTCAGCTCGGACACAGGTGACTTTTATCCATCAGCTACGGTGGGATTTACAATTTACCAAATTGTGCTCCTTTTCAAAGAACTGTTGACTTTTTGTTCTGCACTAAACCATTATCTGAAATCCTCGCTGAATCAGTCAAAAGCATTCCCGTTTCATTGCAATGCTTACTATAGGTTCATCAAGGAATAACCTGTATCAAATGTTACAATCACACAGACTTAGAAAGACTGTCTATCATAGCAGGCTGGCAAAGAATGAAATGTAAACCATAGCTGGGTTAGATTGCAGTTAATGTTGGGTTTTGATCAAAGATTTATCGATTACTAAACGAGAACCAGTTTGAACCAGATTATTTTATGAGCGTGGAGTAACGAATACAAATGGAAGGAAATAAAACAATGTGGAGGTTAAATTCAATAATTCCACAAAATGGGCAAGGGAATGAAAAATATGTGATTAACCAGCACCTGTTGATTGTGAAAGGATTGTGACGGGTCATTTCTGAAGAAGGGTCTAGGCCCGAAACGTCAGCCTTCCTGCTCCTCTGATGCTGCTTGGCCTGCTGTGTTCATCCAGCTCTACACCTTGTTATCTCAGATTCTCCAGCATCTGCAGTTCCTACTATCTCTGGGACTATTAATATGAAGTTTAACTTATCTGGGGCAAATGTTAAATAGACTATTTAAGCAGTGTGATAAATATGATTAAGCAATGCACTTACAATCTCTTGGCAAATATAAATCAAACCCTTGTAGCTGCTTTGAGGAAGGTCCCTGTGGAGTTCTTGCTTTTACATTTATACCTTCTTTGCTGGCTAGTCAGTGCTTTAGCCATAGGGTGTTCTTTAGGATGTGTTTCTTTTTTGGACCAAATATCTGGGACAAACTACCAGTCTGCTCTTAAGAAACTACAGTAGCAGAGTGAGAAGGGTCACAGGTCTGACTGTAAATGTGCCATAATCCCCAGTGCCTGACAGCTCTGCTGCAGGATCATATTACCTGGGCTATGGAGACACAGTCAAATTCCTCTGCATTCCCACAGCCCGACCTCATTGTGGCCTTCCTTTATTTCGAGCTGCACTCTCCATGGTGACATCGTTGAACATGGAGGCAAGAGGTTAGCACAACAGAGGCGACAGCTCAATTCTAATGTTTCATTCAAAGTAACAGTGCAGGTGGCAAACATGCCCTCTCGAACTGTCTGCTGCTAAATGGAATGAACTGAAACATGCACACACCGTGCACCATTGACATTTGCAGCTGCCTTACATTGAGACATAGAAATTAGGAGCAGCAGTAGGCCATTTGGGCCTCAGAGCCTGCTCCACCATTCAATATGATCATTTTGTTTCATTCATTCACAGGATGAGGGTGTTGCTGGCTAGGCCAGCATTTATTGCCCATCCCTAATTGCCCAGGGGGGCAGTTAAGAGTCAACTACATTGTCGTGGGTCTGGAGTCACATGGAAGCCTAACCAGGTAAAGATGACAGTTTACTTCCCTAAAGGATATTAGTGAACGAGAGGGGCTTTTCTCCCCAATAATTGACAAGGGATTCATGATCATCATTAGATTCTTAATTACAGATATTTTTCTTGAATTCAAATTCCATCATCTGCGGTGGTGGGATTTGAACCTGGGTCCCCAGAAAGTTATCTGGGTCTCTGGATTAACAGTCCAGCTATAATATCACTAGGCCATTACCTCCCCTCCGCATGGGTGATCATCCAACACAGTCCTGTGTTCCTGCTTCCTCCCCCATACCCTGTGATCTCTTTAGTCTTAAATTTACATCTTCCTTGAACGTCTTCAATGTTTTGGCATCAACTGCTTTCTGTGACAAAGAATTCCATAGGCTCCCCACTCTCTGGGTGAAGACATCTCTCCTCATCTCAGTCCTAAATGTCCTGCCTGTATCCTTAAACTGTGACCCCTGATTCTGGACTCCCTGGTGATCGGGAGCACCATTCCATCTTTATCCTGTCCAGTCCTGTTAGAATTCTACAGGTTTCTATGGGATACTTCTCCATTCTTTTAAACTTCAGTGAATATATCCCTAACCAATCCAATCTCTCTTCAAATGTCAGTCCTGCCATCGTAGGAATCAGTCTGGCAAACCTTCATAGTACTCCCTCCATCACCAGAACATCCTTCCTCAGATAACGAGATGAAAACTGCGCACAATACTCCACTTTAGCCACAATATCCCTGAGTCATAAGAACTATATCTAACTTATAGAGTCGCAGAATCATACAACACGGAAACAGACCCTTGAGCCCAACCAGTCCACGCCTACCATGTTCCCAAACTAAATTAGTCCCACCTGCCTGTGCTTGCCCCATGTCCTTCCATCCCTTTCTTATTCATTAACATATCCAAATGTCTTTTAAAGGTTCTAACTGTACCTGCATCCTCCGTTTCCTCTGACATTCCACACACGAACTCTGTGTAAAAAAGTTGCCCCTCGTGTCCTTTGTAAATCTTCCTCCTCTCGCCTAAAAAATAAGTCCCCTGGTTTTGAACTCTCCCACCCTAGGGAAAAGAACCTTTCATTTACCTTATCTAGACCCCTCATGATTTTATAAACAGGATATGCAGGGTAGATTGATTTTAGTAGGGTAATAGGTTGGCACAACATCGTGGGCCGAAGGGCCTGTACTGTGCTGTACTGTTCTTTGTCCTATGTTCTATGTTCTATGTTCAAACTCCTACACTCCAGTGAAAAATGTCCCAGCCTATCCAGCCAATTCAACATTTTGGCTTCAACCACTTTCAGTGACAGAGAATTCCACAGGCTCACCACCTTCTGGGTGAAGACATTTCTCTTCATCTCAGACCTAAGTGACCTATCCCATATCTTTAAACTGTGACCCCTGGTTCGAGATTCTCAGGGCCATCGGGATCATCTGGAACATTCCTGCTGCTTGTGACTTTGATCATCCGACATTTTGGAATTCTATTGACAGAGGGTTATCCAAATGTTGGTTCATTCCTAATGATCATATAGCTCTGACTCCACGGCTGGGTGTCTTGGTCAAGAATGTTGCTTCAGAATGCAGGGAGAGGATTTATTTCTGCAAACAGTCGGTGCTAATAAGGGAACATACAAACTGCCTGTGTGCACTAAATAATGTGGGGAAAGTAATGACATGTGTTCAGGGCTAAGGCACAAAGACAGGAGAATTAGGACAGCATTAAATTGGGTAATTTATAAAATAAAAATATTTTAACACATCTGTTTATCAATTATAAAAATATTTTAGGTGGAAGAGGCTGGGTGAGGCAGCTTTAATACGGGGCTGATGGCCTCTTTCTGGACTGCAATAATTCTGCAAGTTGGTAACCCTCATTTTCAATTCTGACATACAGTAGTACCGGACTTGAAATGTTAACTCTGTTTCTCTCTCCAAAGATGCTGCCAGACCTGCAGAGAGTCTCCAGCATTCTCTGTGTTTGTTGTAGATCTCCAGCATCCATAGTATTTTGTTTTTGTTGTTTGATTGATAGCACCAGCATTTCTTGCCCACCTTTACCCGTCCTTGAGTTGAAAGGAGAGGCTAACACAAATGAGGGTGAAGCAGTCTCTGATTATAAATAACAATTCTTACTGTCTGCTGTAACAGAGCTAGATAAGACTGCAAACAATTCATCGAAACTAAGGAAAAGAGGCTTCAGTTAACTAATTTTTCCCATTTCCTATCTCAGGTATCCAATAACTCGCTGTCTGATATATATGCAGATAGCCTCAGACAGTGATAGCCCAGAAAAATAAACAATCTTCCAATGCGATGTTGTTCATTTGTCCAATCTATCTGTATATTATGACTAGTGACACTGCAGTTAGGTGAAAATAATTCTTCACAACATTCTTTCAGATTGTATAAAACGTTGGTGTGTGTAGCTTTGAACACAATTTGAGTTAAATTTGAAGCTGCCACATGTAAAGGCAATTTGTAAGCAGTGTAGCTGCTGAGTTCATCTCTGCTGTTTTTTAAACATTGCCATTCTGAGGAACCGCATAGGTTCATCAGAGGCTGAAGATTTATTTTTGCAAACTAAATACTCCCTGCAAGGATGTCCCCCTCACCCCCAAATGTGGATCATGCAGCAGGAAGTCTGCTGTTTGCTCAAGAAGTGCTGATTGGGGTCATTTGGTTCAAAAAGACAAGGTGGAAGAGATCTGTTTGACAAATGCAACAACAAAAAACATTCACAAAGCACACAGGAGAAGATACAGCACAGATTGGGGAAGAGACAACCTATTTGTGATGTCTAAATCTATCTGAGTAACAGGAAACAACATATACAGAAGATGCTTGCAGTATGCTGATCAAGGACAGGTTAGCCTATCAGGCGTGGGTTGAGGTAGACAGGAAATTGCAGTTTAAACTTCAGCCTTGTCCAGAAGGACAAGGGCAGCAGATACATGGGAACACCGACCCCTGCAAGTTTGCCTCCAAGCCACTCACCAACCTGACTTGGAAATCTATCGCCGTTCCTTCACCGTCGCTGGATCACAATCCTGGAATTCCCTCCCTAATGGCATTATGGGTCAATCCACAGCACATGGACTGCAGCGGTTCAAGAAGGCAGCTCACCCCCACCAGCTTCTCGATGCAGAGCAGCCTGAAGTTGCTGTCTGACTTCCTCCTGGCTCCGAGCTCCATCGTTCCCACGTACAAGGTTGAATCAGAACACAAACTGCATGGAATTTGCAAGTCCTGTGTTTATGGTCCCCACTTTTGTGTCATAAATATAGGAAGTTATACATGCTCCTGGCTTAGATATAAATGACTGTTCATTCTTGCTGCAAATGGGTGAAAAATGCTGGAACTCCCTCCTTTGCCACATAATTGGAGGGATATGGGCCAAGTACAGGCAGGTGGGGCTAGTTCAGTTTAACAAACCTAGTCAGCATGGACTGGTTGGGCCAAGTGGTCTGTTTCTGTGCTGTTTGACTGTGACTCTACCAGCCTTCACCGCACTCTTTCCAGTGATATCTATAGACAGATAACAAACTCAGTGAGTGAAGAGTTGAAAAAAATATTTCTGATGCTTCCAGTGTTAACTAGAGCTACACACAGGGAATGAGGGTCAGCTAGCTCAGTTGGCTAGACAGCTGGTTTGTAGCATAGGGTGACATTAACAGCAGGGGGTTCATTTCCCACATCAGCTCAGATTACCATAAACAACTTTTATTCCCAATATCTCCTCTGAACTACCATCTGGCCCCTCCCTTGCTAATGAGGGAATGGGACTACAGGGATATTTTCAGAGTAATTATGCTTTCATTTTGAAACTTAGGAGTAAAAGTTGCATGGCTTAATAGGAGCATGCTGCACAGCAGGAGGCCATTCAGCATATTGTGTCTGTGCTGGCTCTCCTGATGAGCTTCCCACTGAGGGCCACTTTCCTGACTTTTTTCTGTCACTCTGGGAAAGGAGCAAAACAGATTTGTAAAGATAATACCAGAGCAAGAGGCTATTATCCACCAGGAAGGATTAGATAAGGAGTGATTTGAGAGAAGTCTTTAAGATTATGGAAGAGTTTGATAGGTCTAATATAGAGAAGATGCTTCCACTTGTGAGAGAGACTAAAATACAAGGTCATTAGCCTGAGTTGGTCACTGATAGAGGATTGAGTTGATGTTCTTCCACCAGAGAGTCTTTGGAATGTGTGACCCACTACCATAAGCAGTGGTTGAGGTAAATAGCATCAATGCATTAAAGGGTAAACTTTATAGGAAAAAGGGATAGATAGATAAGTTAGTAATGTTCAAAGAAAAGGAGTTCCTTTAAATAGAAGGAATTTCATGTGGAACACAAACATCAGAATGATCGAATTGCATCGAATGTCCTGTTTCCGTTCTGCATATTCCATGTCATTCTTGGGAACATTATGACAGATGACTTTGCTTCTGACTGATTTGTTGCTGGGTAACACAGAATTTGAATCTTGATGAAGAGAGAGTTGTCATCAAAGCCTCTTGTCTTGAACTCATCAGGTCCAATGCAAGAATGCCAAATTCCAAATGATCACAACAATGGAAAAAATTGTGCTGACTGATTGACAAGTCACATCTAATTGGTGAAGAGAATGCCACAAAGTGCTGGGAGCTATAGGCTCCACAGGCACCTGAGGAATTCAAAATAAAGGGCAAGGCTTGAATGTAATCCTTTTGTTTGCAATGGGCCTCTGTATATAAATGTCTGTCATTTCTTACAAGACCACATGAGCCACATTGTGAGCCTGACTGATCATCTTAAACTTGTTTTTACAGTAACTATTACTACAATCAGGATTGTCCAGAAAGTGCTGTCCAAATGTGGGATCATATGAGACAGTGCAAGTTTTGTTTTGGGTTTTCGAAGTGTGGGTTTGTTGATAACAATTTGTACCTAATCAAAGAATCATATGATCTAATACAGTGAACTGAGGGAACATTGTTGAGATGAAAAATCTGAGTGTACTGATAGCTACATTAACAACCTACACGCAAAAGGAATATGTCCAAGCCTTGTGCTTTTTTGAATTAACTCGGTGCTTGCTGATCTCATCCTTTCCTATTGTTGCTCTCTGACCATGCCATGGCCAATCAGAGCAAACATGCCAACCAATCCACAGTCTTTTCTCCTGTAGGATAAATTGTTGTGATTGTTTGAATTTTGGCATTCTTGCAATGGTCCTGATGAGACCTAATGCTTAGGCGACATGACACAGTTTTACACCAGATGAGCCTAAAAATCTCTGTCCTTTGCAAAAACATGGAGTTTCAAATAGCACCCTCATTTTCCATGTATCATTTATCAATTGACCTGACTGAAAAAACTGAGAAACAACAGAATGGAAGGAACTACATGATATTAAATCAGAGCCTGCGTGCCCCTTCGAGTGAATCCACAATCTCCGAAGAGGCAGTTTCTCAGTGAAACAGATGATTTCTCACCAGTGTCCTGGCCAATATTCATCCCTCAATCAACATCGTATAAAAACAGAATTTCTGCCCGTTTTCACATTGCAGTTTGCAACAGCTTTGCTGTGTTTAAATTGACTGCCACACTGACAACGCAAACTCCATTTCAAAAACACCTCATTGCCTGTAAAATGCTTTGAAACATCGAAGGGTCACAAAAAGTGTTATATAAATGTAAGTTCGTTTTATAGCCTACCACAAGTCATTCAAGTCTATGTTCATTATAAATTTGAACAAAATTCCTTCTAGTGGCAAGGATCATTTTTATAGTTTTGGGAAATGATGCTTTGATACTGTTTCTCTTCATCACAGAGTTGTTTGCACTTTGATTCGGCCCAGGGTTGTAGCGGACACTTTCTTCATGTGAACTCTGGTTGGAAACCTTTAACTTCCTCCTTCAGAAATAACTTCTCTGTGGAGGAAATGTTTTCCAACTGAGGGAAGTTGAGGCAGGAAAGACGGAGATCTCACCACCTGCAGCACAGCCCATCCATAGAACATAGAACATAGAACACAGAACAGAATCGCACTGTACAGGCCCTTCAGCCCACGATGTTGTGC
>NC_063352.1:2633646-2640201 GCF_021869965.1 Rhincodon typus | reverse complement strand
TATACCTCTGATCATTTTGGACACCTCTATCAAGTCACCTCTCATCCTTTGTTGTTCTAAAGAGAAAAGCCCTAGCTCTCTCAACCTTTCCTCGTAAGACCTTCCTTCCATTCCAGGCAACTTCCTGGTAAATCTCCTCTGCACCTTTTCCAATGCTTCCACACCTTTCCTGTAATGAGGTGACCAGAACTGGACACAATGCTCCAGATGAGGCCGGTCCAGGCTTTTGTATAGGTGGAGCATAACTTCACGGCTCTTGAACTCAATCCCTCCATTAATGAAAGCTAACACACCATACGCCTTCTTAACAACTCTATCCACCTGGGTGGCAGCTTTCAGGCAACTGTGGACGTGAACCCCAAGATCCCTCTGCTCCTCCACACTGCCAAGAATCTTTCCGTTAACCCTGTATTCTGCTTTCAAATTTGTCCTTCCAAAGTGAATCACGTCACACTTTTCAGGGTTAAACTCCATCTGCCACTTCTCAGCCCGGCTCTGCATCCTATCAATGTCCCTTTGCAACCTAGAACAGCCCTCCGCACTGTCCACAATGTCACCCACTTTTGTATCGTCCGCGAACTTGCTAATCCATCCTTCCACTCCTACATCCAAATCATTTACAAAAATCACAAATAGAAGAGGACCCAGAACAGATCCTTGTGGTACACCACTCGTAACTGAGCACCATGTTGAATATTTTCCGTCCACTACCACCCTTTGTCTTCTAAGGGTCAGCCAATTCTGAATCCAATCTGCCACATTTCCCCCTATCCCATGCCTCCTTACCTTCTGCATGAGCCTACCATGGGGAACCTTATCAAACGCCTTACTTAAATCCATGTATACCACATCCACTGCTCTACCTTCATCTATGTGTTTGGTCACCTCTTCAAAGAATTCAATAAGGTTTGTGAGGTATGATCCACCCTTCACAAATCCATGCTGACTATCACGAAGCAAACTGTGCCTTTCCAAGTGATCATAGCTTCATCAAAATTTTGAAGGATTTCACACCAAATAGAAACTTGTGAGGTAATAATCTTTCAGATATAAATCTCCCCTTCACAGTCTGAACATTGGCAACGTGACTGGGAGGGGATGTGCTATATAGCAAAACCCAAAACACACCAATGAGGAATTACGTTGGTCTCTGAGTACACTTTATCCTAGTGACAAGTTAAATCCAAAACTGGCTCAGTGACAGGAGGGAGAGGGTGGTGGTAGAAGGCTGTCTGTGTGACTAGAACCCAGTGTGCAGTGGTATACCACAGGGATCAGTGCTGGGTCCCTTATTGTTCATAATATATGTAAATCGATTAGATGAGAATGTGGATAGCAGTGATAAGTAAGTTTGCAGGTGCCACAAGGATTGGCTGGGTGTTTGACAGTGGGGAGGAAGGTGGTAAGTTACAGGAGGATATAGATGGATTGGTCAGATGGGCAGATCAGTAGCAGATGGAATTTAAACCTGAAAAGTGAGAGGTGATGCACTTTGGAAGAAGGAACAAGACAAGGGAGTACTCAATGAATAGCAGGACCCTAGGAAGCTCAGAGGAATAGGGGTGTCTTGGGGTATTTGGCCACAGATCCCTGAAGGTGGCAGGACAGGATGAGAGGGTATTTAAGAAGGCATAAGGGACACTTGCCTTTATTAGCTGTGCCACAGATTACAAGAGCAGGAAGGCTATGTTAGAGCTATACAGATCTTTGGTGAGGCCCCCCCAGCTGGAGTACAGTGTGCAGTTCTGGTCACTCCACTATAGGAGGGATGTGATTACACTGGAGGAAGTGCAGAGGAGATTCACCAGGATGTTGCCTGAGATGGACCAGTTCAGCGATAAAGAGAGGCTGATTAAACTCGGGTAGTTTTCTTTAGAGCAGAGAATGTTGAGGGGAAACTTGACTGAGGTGCATAAGATTATGAGGGTCACAGACAGGGTGGATAGGAAGCAGCTGTTCCCCTTTGTTCAAGGGTCAGTAACAAAGGGGCACACTTTTAAAGTGAAAGGCAGGAGGTTTAGAGGGAACTTGAGGAAAAGTGTTTTCACCCAATGGGTGGTGAGGGTCTGGAATGCCTTGCTTCGGAGGGTAGTTGAGGTTGGGAAACCTCACAAACTTTAAAAAGGATGTGGATGAGCACTTGAAATAATTTTCAAGGCTTTGTGTCGAGTGCGGAAAATTTGCACTGGTGTATACAGAAGTGTGTTTTGGTCGGTACAGACTCGATAGGCTGAAGGGCCATCTGTACTGTATGACTCTGTGATTGTATGGTATGATTCACAGACATTATAAAGCCAGAGAGACACAGATTATAACATTGTGGGTAAGTGAAGCAATAGGGCATTTCAGTGGATTATGGGTAATTCTCACTACCCACTATCTTTGGGAAATGGGTCTTTAATCTCAGAACATGATGTGTTTAACCATTTTCGGGCAAATGATTTAACTTTTCAAATTGCAGTTGGAAACCAAGTTGAGTTTATTGAAATAGTTGCCATTTCCTGGAGTGAGGGACTTATCCAAGCTACACCCACTCAGTAGAAGCTTTAAGAAAGCTTTAAGAAACTGAAGCACATGCAATGTGACTCCTCCTTTTGAGGTGACTACAGCACTCAGTCAACCTGGTGTGAGCTGCAAGAAACTGGATATGACCAAGGAGTGAAAGGGAGGGGTTGAGACAGCTGACAATGCAGAGGAAGTGTCACCAACAGATGTTAAACTGTCACCGTCCAAAATAAAGCTCCTAACTATTAAACAAATCACTTGACCATCCAACTGTATTTAATTATAAAAGTAAAGAAAATTGAATTACTCATTTGCAGGAAGTTTTAGTTTCCGTTCTTTAATCATAAAATTAGAAAAAGGAAGAAGGGAGGGTATTTTTACCAATGTTATGTGAATCTCACCATCTATTATGGATTGTGATTCTGGGAGAATTACTGACTTCTTCTGCAGAAGTGTAATTTTTAACATCACCTGTCTTTCTGCATTTTCAGGTCTGGGAGCCATCATGCCAGATAGACTATGTGCTCCCATCGGTGACCTCATGACCCTACTTGAATTCCAGATGCTGAAGAAATATCAATCCATTTCAAAACTCACATGGGCCACAGCTCACCTGGTGACCCTTAAAACGGTCTGCAGCAACATTGATTGTGATGCCTCTTATCATCTGAGTACTGCTAAGAACATGGATAGACAGGGTCATGGAATCCATACCAACCAGATATCCTAAATTCATTTAGTCCCATTTGCCAGCATTTGGCCCATGTCCCTCTCAACCCTTCCCATTCATACACACATCCAGATGCGTTTTAAATGTTGTAATTGTACCAGCCTCCACCACTTCCTCTGACAGCTCATTCCAAACACGCACCACCCTCTGCATGAAAACCTTGCCCCTTAGAACCCTTTTAAATCTTTCCCCCCTCAACTTAAACTTATGCCCTCTAGTTTCGGACTCCCCCACCCTGGGGAAAATACCTCGTCTATTTACCCTGTCCACGCCCCTCATGATTTTATAAACCTCTATAAGGTCACCCCTCAGCCTCCGACGCTCCAGCAAAAATAGCCCCAGCCTACTCAGCCTCTCCCTATAGCTCAAACCCTCCAACCCTGGCAACATCCCTGTATTCCTCACTATTGGGAATGGACAAGAAGCTCCTCATGACTTAGGACTGAGAGATGGCATATGCTACATGCTGTGTGACATGTTTTATCTGGTCTTCCGAGCTGTGCCCTGAAGGAGGGGTACCTTTTATACATTAACGTTTACCGAAATTTACTTCCTTGGAATGTCAACACTGTTATCTCTGAGTTAAGGATGTAATGGGTTGAAAGCCCAACTGGGAATTGAAGGAGATAGCATAAGGTTACAGTTAATTGCAGCACTATTTTACCAGAAGGATCATATTTCATATAAGACAACCAACCAAGGCATGTCTGCCCATCAAGGAAGGTGTTAATAAACTATGTATTCCCTGGAAGGAACCTTGCTGATTTTCAAATCAAAACCAAGAGAGATGAATTGGAACTCCAACCTTCTTTTTAGTGATATCTTTCTATGCATAACATGTGGTATTTTCCTAATAGAATCTTTTTAATGGCCACTCAAATATCTGACATTTCCTCATTCTAATATATTAAAATCACTGAGCAAATTCTTGAGACAGGTAAGAGTTGAGGAATGTGATCACCAGAATGACCACAATCAATCTGCCTGAACTGGCTGTCTGGGGAATCGAGTCAAAGGCCAGAATTTGTCGGAGAGTTAGTTTCCCGACCTTACCGCTGAAGGGTCAGGATGAGTCCACCTCCATAGGTAGTACTGGTTTAAATTTATAGCCAGTCAGCAGGTAAGCAGCTCAGGGCATGGCAGGTAGGTTGTTGCCAATTACCAGAGAGTCCAGATTCACGGGTCAGAGATAGTAGGAATGACAGTTTAAGGATATGGAGTAAGCATTCAGGACTGGGATGAGAAACGTCTTCACCCAGACAGTGATGAGACTGTGGAATTCTCTATCACAGAGAGTGGTTAGGGTCTGGAATGCACTGACTGGAAATCTGGTGAAGGCAGGTTCAATTGAGGCATTAAAGCGGAGCATTGGATGGTTAATTAAATCGGAAAAACATACAAGAATACATTGGAAATTGCCCTGCGTTTACACAACATTCCATATTTAGTATTTCCTGTGTAGCATAAAATCTCAGTTAATTGGTCACATTTGTAACTAAACTTCCACAAGCATAAAGGAGGTTGCTGCATTCCCCGGTTTGAGAACAATGCTTTCCAAAATAACAAGGTTTTCTTTTTAGAAGGAGTGAAAACTAATCTTCAAATGGAGGAGGGCACGAGAGCAACAGTCCTCCCAGGATTGTGAGTGGCTATCCATGGTCATCAGTTCAGAAGGTAATTAACACCAGAGAGATGGTCAGCCCTCAGAATAAGATGTATGACTGGGAGGACGCTGGGAGCGAGAGACGGATGCAATTGAGATGATGGAGAGAAGCAAGCCACCATCTTTCTGGGAGAAGACCCTACATCATAGTGTACCATGAGTGGTGTACCACATGGATCTGTTCTGGGTCCCCTTCTATTTGTGATTTTTGTAAATTATTTGGATGAAGGAGTGGAAGGATGGATTAGTAAGTTCGCGGATGATACGAAGGTGGGTCGAGTTGTGGACAGTGTGGAGGGCTGTTCTAGGTTACAAAGGGACATTGATAGGATGCAGAGCTGGGCTGAGAAGTGGCAGATGGAGTTTAACCCTGAAAAGTGTGAGGTAACTCATTTTGAAAGCAGAATACAGGAATTAACAGAAAGATTCTTGGCAGTGTGGAGGAGCAGAGGGATCTCGGGGTTCATGTTCACAGTTCCCTGAGAGCTGCCACCCAGGTGGAAAGAGTTGTTAAGAAGGCGAATGGTGTGTTAGCTTTCATTAATGGAGGGATTGAGTTCAAGATCCGTGAAGTTATGCTCCAGCTATACAAAAGCCTGGTTCAGCCACATCTGGCATATTGTGTCCAGTTCTGGTCGCCTCATTACAGGAAAGATGTGGAAGCGTTGGAAAAGGTGCAGAGGAGATTTACCAGGATGTTGCCTGGAATGGAGGGAAGGTCTTACGAGGAAAGGTTGAGAGAGCTAGGGCTTTTCTCTTTAGAATGACAAAGGATGAGAGGTGACTTGATAGAGGTGTACAAGATGATCAAAGGTATAGATAGAGTAGACATCCAGAGACTTTTTCCTAGGGTGGAGGTAGCTATTACGAGGGGGCATAGTTTTAAAGTGAGTGGAGGTAGATACAGGGGAGACGTCAGAGGTAGGTTCTTTACTCAGAGTTGTTGTGGCGTGGAATGTATTGCCAGAGAGGGTAGTGGAGTCAGCCTCATTAGGAGCATTTAAGCGGCTATTAGATAGGCATATGGATGATAGTATAAGGTAGGGGTGGCAATTAGATAGATCTTTGGATTAGGGTAAAAAGTTCGGCACAACATCGTGGGCCGAAGGCCCTGAACTGTGCTGTACTGTTCTATGTTCTATGTCCTATCATCTCGAAGGGAAAAACCACTTCAAACCACTGCCACCATTCCTCCTTTCTTTAACGCAGCTTGGTGTTTGGTGAAGTATTCTGTCTGTTAATGGCAGATGTTTTCTCTGTATAATTAATTGATGTATCATATTTCAACTACTGAATTGAATATGAGTTGTCTTTATTGTCATATGTTCTCACACAAGTACAGTGAAAAGTTTGCAAGTCACCACTTAAGGTGTCATTGTAGGTACAAAGGTACCTAGGCACAGATTTTTGAGCACAAATTCTTAGGAAAAAATAGAAAAATAAAGAAATAAAAAGGCCAGGATTACAGACCTTCAAAAGTAGAAAATCATTGTAATAAATTAGAAAAAAGCAAATAAATAAAATGTTTGGAATAACTGACTTTGGTATAATAAAAAATGCAATTTAAAACAAGAACAAAGAAAATTACAGCACAGGAATAGGCCCTTCGGCCCTCCAAGCTTGCGCCGATCGAGATCCTGTATCTAAACCTGTCATC
>NC_063352.1:2614448-2633546 GCF_021869965.1 Rhincodon typus | reverse complement strand
TCAATACCCCGTCCGATGAATGAAAGCATGCCGTATGTCTTCTTGACGACTCTATCGACCTGCGTTGCCACCTTCAGGGTACAGTGGACCTGAACACCCAGATCTCTCTGTGTATCAATTTTCCCCAGGGCTTTTCCATTTACCATATAGTTCGCTCTTGAATTGAATCTTCCAAAATGCATCACCTCACATTTGCCTGGATTGAACTCCATCTGCCATTTCTCCGCCCAACTCTCCAATCTACCTATATTCTGCTGCATTCTCCGACAGTCCCCTTCACTATCTGCTACTCCACCAATCTTAGTGTCACCTGCAAACTTGCTAATCAGACCATCTATACCTTCTTCCAGATCATTTATGTATATCACAAACAACAGTGGTCCCAACACGGATCCCTGTGGAACGCCACTGATCACAGTTCTCTATTTTGAGAAACTCCCTTCCACTACAACTTTCTGTCTCCTGTTGCCCGGCCAGTTCTCTATCCATCTAGCTAGTACACCCTGGACCCCCTGCGACGTCACTTTCTCCATCAGCCTACCATGGGGAACCTTATCAAATGCCTTACTGAAGTCCATGTATATGACATCCACAGCCCTTCCCTCATCTATCAACTTTGTCACTTCCTCAAAGAATTCTATCAAGTTGGTAAGACATGACCTTCCCTGCACAAAACCATGCTGCCTATCACTAATAAGTCCATTTTCTTCCAAATGTAAATAGATCCTATCCCTCAATATCTTCTCCAGCAGCTTCCTCACCACTGACGTCAGGCTCACCGGTCTATAATTACCTGGATTATCCTTGCTACCCTTCTTAAACAAGGAGACAACATTAACAATTCTGCAGTCCTCCGGGATCTCACCCGTGCTCAAGGATGCTGCAAAGATATCTGTTAAGGCCCCAGCTATTTCCTCTCTCGCTTCCCTCAGAAACCTGGGATAGATCCCATCCGGTCCTGGGGACTTGTCCACCCTAATGCCTTTTAGAATACCCAACACTTCCTGCCTCCTTATGCCGACTTAACCTAGAGTAATCAAACACCTATCCCTAACCTCAACATCCGTCATGTCCCTCTCCTCAGTGAATACTGACGCAAAGTACTCATTAAGAATCCCACTCATTTTCTCTGACTCCTGCATAACTTCCCTCCTTTGTCCTTGAGTGGACCAACCCTTTCTCTAGTTACCCTCTTGCTCCTTATGTATGAATAAAAAGCTTTGGGATTTTCCTTAATCCTGTTTGCTAAAGATATTTCATGACCCCTTTTAGCCCTCTTAATTCCTCGTTTCAGATTGGTCCTACTTTCCCGATATTCTTCCAAAGCTTTGTCTGTTTTCAGTCCCTAGACCTTATGTATGCTTCCTTTTTCCTCTTTGCTAGTCTCATAATTTCACCTATCATCCATGGCTCCCTAATCTTGCCCATTCTATCTCTCATTTTCACAGGGACATGTCTGTCCTGCACTCTCATCAACCTCTCTTTAAAAGCCTCCCACATATCAAGTGTGGATTTACCCTCAAACAGCTGCTCCCAATCCACATTCCCCAGCTCCTGTCGAATCTTGCTATAGTTGGCCTTCCCCCAGTTTAGCACTCTTCCTTTAGGACCACTTTCGTCTTTGTCCATCAGTATTCTAAAACTTACAGAATTGTGATCACTATTCCCAAAGTAATCCCCTACTGAAACTTCAACCACCTGGCCGGGTTCATTCCCCAATACCCAGGTCCAGTATGGCCCCTTCCCGAGTTGGACAATTTTCATACTGCTCTATAAAACCCTCCCGGATGCTCCTTACAAATTCTGCTCCATCTAAACACCCAACACTAAGTGAGTCCCAGTCAATGTTGGGAAAATTAAAATCTCCCATCACCACCACCCTGTTGCTCCTACATCTTTCCATAATCTGTCTACATATTTGTGCCTCTATCTCACGCTCGCTGTTGGGAGGCCTGTAGTACAGACCCAACATTGTTACCGCATCCTTCCTATTTCTGAGCTCTGCCCATATTGCCTCACTGCTTGAGTCCTCCATAGTGCCCTCCTTCAGCACAGCTGTGATATCCTCTTTGACCAGTAATGCAATTCCTCCACCCCTTTTACCTCCCTCTCTATCCTGCCTGAAGCATCTATATCCTGGGATATTTAGTTGCCAATCTTGCCCTTCCCTCAACCAAGTCTGAGTAATAGCAATAACATCATACTCCCAGGTACTAATCCAAGCCCTAAGTTCGTCTGTCTTACCTACTACACTTCTCGCTATAAAACAAATGCACCTCAGACCACCTGTCCTTCTGCATTCATCATCTGCTCCCTGCCTGGGCTTCCCCTTAGTCACACTGACTTCATTATCTAGTTCCTTCCAGGCTTTAGTTACTCCCTCCTCACTGTCCACTAACCTCCTCATTTGTTTCCCATCCCCCTGCCACATTAGTTTAAACCCTCCCCAACAGCGTTAGCAAAAGCAGCCCCTAGGACATTGGTTCTAGTCCTGCCCAGGTGTAGACCGTCCGATTTATAATAGTCCCACCTCCCCCAGAACCGGTCCCAATGTCCCAAAAATCTGAACCTCTCCATCCTGCACCATCTCTCAAGGCACTCATTTATCCTACTTATTCTTTCATTTCTACTCTGACTAGCACGTGGCACTGGTAGCAATCCTGAGATTACTACCTCTGAGAACCTACTTTTTAACTTGGCTCCTAACTCCCTAAATTCTGCTTGTAGGACCTCATCCCGTTTATTACCTATATCATTGGTGCCTATATGCACCACGACAGCTGGCTGTTCACCCTCCCCCTTCAGAATGTCCTGCAGTTGATCTGAGACATCCCTGAACTGTGCACCTGGGAGGCAACATACCATTTGGGAGTCTCGTTTTCAACCACAGACCCGCCTATCTACTCCCCTTACAATCGAATCCCCTATGACTATAGCCCTTCCACTCTCTTTCCCGCTAAATTGTATAGCAGAGCCAGCCATGGTGCCATGAACCTGGCTACTGCGGCCTTCCCCTGGTTAGCCATCTCCCCCAACAGTCTCCAAAATGGTATACCTGTTTTGGAGGGAGATGGCCGCAGGGGACACCTGCCTGCCTGCTTTTTTTCTGCCTTTTGGTCACCCATTCCCTTTCTCCCTCAGCAATCCTAATCTGTGGTATGACCAATTTGCTGAACGTGCTATCCACGACTTCCTCAGCATCGCGGATGCTCCAAAGTGAGTCCATCCGCAGTTCCAGAGCCGTCATGCAGTCTAACAAGAGCTGCAGCTGGACACACTTCCTGCACGTGTGGGGGTCAGGGACATCAGCCGCGTCCCTGAGCTCCCACATTGAGCAAGAGGAGCATAACACGAGTCTGGAATCTCCTGCCATTTTTACTCTTAAGCTTAGCTTAGTCCTACTATAATATCAAATACTAGATAAATTAAATGAAAAAAGTTTGTACCAAATCACTCTACTTACCAGCACACGATAAAAAAAGAAAAACACTTACCTTATCAACACACCAGAGACATTTCTTTTGGTCAGAGGAAGAGCATGGGTGGGAGACACTACACGTGTAGTGTCTCGGGTTCACCCACTGCCCAAATATATCAGTTCACTCACCTTCCCAGAGCACAATTTGACCGCTCCCACTCAGCTCCACTGCCGAAATGAAGAACTTACCTTCCCGGCAGCCCCCTGGTCCTCGCTCTCACCGCTCCCGCTGCTGCTACTATAAAAAATGGAGGCCGCTGATTGCACGACGTAAGTATTTAAATGGGAAACTTACCTTCTTGGCAGCCCCCTGGTCCTCGCTCTCACCGCTCCTGCTGCAAAAAAAAAAATGGAGGAGAAAAAAAGAAAAATTAATCTATTTCACAGGTCTGGGCTCAAGTATCACATTCCCCTCCTCACTTCCTCATTGGGATCCCAGGCTGGATGCCCACGATTCTGAAGAAAAGACACATGGAGTCACAGTCCAGTGCCAAAGCTGCCCCAAGGTGTCTCAGGCTAATCATTGGAATCCTGGGCCCGGATCCACTTCGTCTTCACTCAATCAACCATCAGAAAATTGCTGCCTATATTAGGTAACTGCGATCACAAACCCTCCCCAAAATCCACAGGTATGGGAAGCAGCAAGAAAAATGCCACCAATTCATGATGTTCGTATGGACACCCAACGTAGACACAATTGGCTGAATGACCTCTTTCTACATCTGTGATTCTGTGAGAATAGATAGATATCCATCTCAAGTTCTCCTCGCACAACCTTTTCTCTGGCAAAACGATGAACATCGGTTATAATTGTCATGTAAAATCCAGTTTTCCAAATGCTATCTTTAAGATCCAACGTTGGTTCAACATCTCATTCAAAGGACAGTGCAGCATTGCCCTCAGTAGAACATTGACAGAAGAATGGATTGTATGCTTAGGTTTCTGGAGTGGGATTTGAACTCACAACCTTTCATCTTAGAGGCTAGCACACAACTACAGCTAACAACATGGAGTCAACTTTGGTTCAAATGAAATGATAAATTAGCTGATGTTATGTCTGAATACAGCCTGAGTAAGAGAAAGAACTAAAATTCTGTGGGGTTGATTCTCTCTTACAGACTTTTATGTTTTTCGCAAAAACTACTCCCTGCTGGAATTGTATGAATTTATTGCCATTGGAACTGTTAGTTTTGCAAGGAGTATGAAGACAGGTTAATTTCGTATGAAGACAGATTAAGCAGTTCTATACTCTCTGGAGTTTAGAAGAATGAGAGGAGATCTAATGGAGAAATATAAGATGCTGAAAAAGATTCATAAAGTAGACATAGAGAGGGTAGGTTAACCTAAAATGAGGGATCATACGTTTTGGATTAGGAGTATCAAATGGTCATGAATCTTTGGAATTCACTCTCCCAGAGTGCAGGCGATGCTGGGATATTGAGTAAACTTAAGGAGGAGATAGATATATTTTAATTAATAATGGCTTGAAGGTTATGGAGAGTGGGCAGGCAAGTGGAATTGAAGCTGGATAAGATCAGCCATGAACCTATTAATTGGTGGAATTGGCTCAAGGCGATGAATGGCCTACTCCTGCTCATATTTCTTATGTTCTTATGTTCTAATTGTCATTTCTTACACATATGCTGAAACCCATTTGGACAATCAAAAATTGGCAGTTCAATGCAATCATCGCAATAATGCCTCTGAAGAGACTTCAAAACATTTAATGTCACCATTTCTATTCCTGCAGCTAGCCGGTTTGCAATATGTTAAAAATACTGTAGTAATAATGAAAATATCCAGCCATCTCACTCCCAGTATTATCTGGAACCATCATGATTCAATACTAACGCTATCGTAACATGTTAAGTTGCTGTAAGATGTTCACACTGTTTCTGAAGTCTTTTACCTTCACCACCAGGAATGATAATAATAGTAATTTGTTATTTAGCTTATAGGCATTACCAAATTGTTAGGTCAGGAATGTAGGATTCAGAGTTTCAAGTTCTTAGGCTTAGGTGGTCTGGGTCAATTTCTATTTAAATGAAAGAGATTGCTCTGTTCATTCCCTTGATATAGAGGTGCCAGTATTGTACAGAGGTGGACATTAGAAAGTGTATACATTAGAGTGGTTTGATATGCTAAAAGTCTAATTATTGTATGTTCAAGGTTCAGTTTGTAGTTATCAAAGGAATGGCAAAGTCAGAAATCACACAACACCAGGTTATAGTCCGACAGGTTTACAGTCCAACAGCGGCGCTCTGAAAGTTTGGGATTTCAAATAAACCTGTTGGACTATAACCTGGTGTTGTGTGATTTCTGACTTTGCCATTCCTTTGATAACTACAAACTGAACCTTGAACATACAATAATTAGACTTTTAGCATATCAAACCACTCTAATGTATACACTTTCTAATGTCATGTAAGAAGGTAAAGGTTTATTCAAAATCCTGAGAGAATACAATGCAGATCAATAAATCAAGCAGAGCACCTAACTCTCCCCAAAGCTTCTCAAGTGACTTATTTTGCAATGCATTGTCTTACCTGATGAGAGCAATGAATTAATCTTGTCTGACAAGATGGAAAGAGTTGAGAAGCCAGAGGTTGTAAGTGAAAAATGATATGGACTGGCTCATTTTTCTTCTTGCCAACATCAAGGGGTTGAGAAAAATCAATGTAGTAAGCAGTCATTGTTCTGTGTGACAAATCATCTTCTAAATTTCTATCTGCTCAGGCTCATAGATGCTGACCCTGTAGATATATATACTTAAAGGATCATTTTTATGAAATGACAGATTGAACTCTGGGTGTTTGAAGGATTGTATTGGATCTTTCCAGCTAAATAAATTGCTTTATTGTTAATGAGGCAAGCTCACAACTTCAGTCTTCAAACTAACCAAATCCAATTCCATTGCCCTGTGCTATAGTTCAAGCTGCTTCCTCTTTCAAGTTTCTCTGTGCAATCATGTCCCACTGAAAGTGAAACTGGAATTCTCTATTACTCAATTCATATACTCTTCCACTAATCTATTATTCCTGTTTACAGCACTTTGATTACTGCAATTTAGAATTTAAGTTTTGTTCTAAGTATTGGAAGGTCATATGCAAAAAACTTTGAAAATAAATCCTATGTATGCATAATTAAATTATGAATACAACAATGTTCAAATAGATTTCATAAGCAATGGATAACAGCAAGGTCTGGGACTGTACCATAGTCACAATAGAACATAGAACATAGAACATAGAACATTACAGCGCAGTACAGGCCCTTCTGCCCTCGATGTTGCGCCGACCTGTGAAACCAATCTGAAGCCCATCTAACCTACACTATTCCATTATCATCCATATGTTTATCCAATGACCATTTAAATGCCCTTAAAGTGGGCGAGTCTACTATTTTTGCAGGCAGGGCATTCCACGCCCTTACTACTCTCTGAGTAAAGAAATATAATAAATAAATATAAGTAATCTCAAGCAATTCATAAGGGATCCATTCATACCTTTTTAAACATTAAACTTTCTCAAGTTAGAAACATTTAGACAAGAAAATCACTAAATGTTTTTGATTCTCTCTTTGTGCTATACTTAAAGCAACAAACATTTGTTCACCTGAGAAAGGCAATATATTCAAGGGGATTATACAAATGTTAAGAGCCTCCTCAGTCTAAGCACATTACAAAAGAATTGATAAACACATTTTGGTTTGAAAATGTCAGGTCTCCTGATGAAGGAGCAGCAACTGTGAAAGTTTGTGATTTTAAATAAGCTTGTTGGACTGTAACCTGGTGTTGTGAGAATTCTGACACTGTGAATACAATAGTGCATGCTGAGTGACCTGTTGTGACTGCATCTCTGGATAAAGAGATAAGGTGCTGACAGCCATTCTCCTTTCACAAGTGGAAAACTGGTTGTGGGTCAACTTCCCATCATACACCTCTCAACTGGTGCCAGTCACAAGGGGCAATGGGTTGGATGTAGAATGAAGGGTGGAGTGTCTGCCAGTTTTAGAGACATGCCCAAGAAAAAAAGTTACCCCCGTGCTGACAATGGAGAAAATACTCCATTGGAGAAAAGTTGCAGAAAGCTGCAACACAAAGGGACTTGGGAGATGTATGCAGTAAACACAGAAAGCTAGCGCACAGGGGAAGCAGGTAATCAGGAATGCTAATGGAATGTTGGTCCATATTTCATGGGGTTTGGAGTATAAAAATAGGGAAGTCTTACTGTAACCATACAAGGTGCTGTTGAGACCACATTTGGAGAACTGTGAGCAGTTTTGATCCCTTATTTGAGGACAGGTATCGTTTCATTGGAGGCAGTTCAGACAAAGTCCATTAGGTGATCCCTAATATAGAAGGATTGACAGGGTAAATGCTGAGAGGATGTTTCCCCTCATGGGAGAGTCTAGGACCAGAGGGCACAGTCTCAGAGTAAAGGGTCGCCAATTTAAAACTGAGGTGGGAAGGAATTTCTTCTCCCAGAGGGTTATGAGTCTTTGGAACTCCTTGAGGTGATAGAGTCCTTGTGTATATTTAAGGCTGAGATATATAGATTCCTGATCCATTGGGGAATTAAGTGTTATGAGGAAAGGTTGGGAAAGTGGGCATTGAATCGTGGAGAAGGGCTTGAGGCACTGAATGGCCGACTCCTGCCTCTATTTCTTATGGCCTCATGGAACGCATAATGCTGTGGCTGCTGGAAATCTGAAATAATCACAAGGAATGCTGGAGAAATGAAGAGTCGAACCATATCTGCCAGTTCTGAAGAAAAGTCATACTGGACCCGAGACATTGACTCTGCTTTCCCTCCGTGGATGCTACCAGCCTGCTGAGTTTCTCCTGCATTCTCTGTGTTTGTTTTTAACAAAGAAAATGCAGCTATGTATTTTTGACCTTCCTGTTGGATTTTTCTGCTCTCCTTCTCAGTCAATATCTTATTCTTTGCTGGGTTGGAAGTAGCTATCAACGAAGCTTTCCTGAGTCACTTCAGTGCATTTTGTTGATGCAACACATTTGGCCATTGGTTATATCTAGAACGTACTGCTATCATGTTTATTGGATGAATGCTTAAGGATATAGGATGTAAATATTGGGGCTCTGAGTCCCTGTTGTTGATTGGCTATGGTCCATACCCTCAAGGTGGTGAGCAACAATAAGATACGTTCAAGGATTGGGAATTGTCTGAAAATGGAGGAGAGCAGGCCAACAGCCATGTTATTCAGTACAGCCCAATTATTCAGCCTAAAAGTGGTACCCAAAGGTCCAAATCCACAGTACCATGGTAAGCTGTCAATATCGAGTAATAGAGCTGTACAGTGTAGAAACAGATATTTCAGTCCAACTCGTCCATGCTGACCACATATCCTGAATTAATCTCGTCCCATTTGCCAGCATTTGGCCCATATCCCTTTCAACCTTCATATATTCATCCTGATGCCTTTAAATGTTGTAATTGTACCAGCCTCCTCCACTTCCTCTGGCAGCTCATTCTATACACGCACCACCCTCTGTGTGAAAAAGTTACCCCTTAGGTCCCTTTGAAATCTTTCCCCTCTCATCTTAAACCTACGCCCTCTAGTTTTGGACTCTCCCACCCTGAGGAAAAGACCTTGGCTGTTCACTCTGTCCATGCCCCTCATGATTTAATAAGCTTCTATAAGATCACTCCTAAGCCTCCAAGGCTCCAGGGAAAATAACCCCAGTCTATTCAGCCTCTCCCTGTAGCTCAAACCCTTCAGCCTGACAACATCCTTGTAAATCTTTTCTGAACCTTTCCAAGTTTCACAACATCCTATACTACGTACTTCAATAGAATATTTGTTGATATTCAATACATCTTTGTGTACAGTATCCTGATGATAAAAGCAAAACACTGCGGATCTTGGAAAAAGGAAATAAAAACATAAAATGCTGAAAATGCTCAACAGGCCCAGCAGGATCTGTGCAGAAAGAAAGTGAGTGAGATTGGACCCAATATTCCTCCTTAAATTTGAGCCAAAGTGCATCGGGGTTGGAATAGGCAGCTTTAAAAATTGTGGACAGTATCATTATCTGGGATTCTCGCTGTCAGATCTGTTGCTGGAAATCATCATGGACATTGAAAGGGACTGGGGTCAGAGCCTGTAGGATGTAGGGCCAATGTTACTAGTGTCATTGAAGAAAAGGTTTTTATGAACTTTCACAATTTTGATGAAAGTGAGAGGGTTTTGACAAATGAGTGGAAGTGTAATGAAGCTCAGGTGAATGATGGTTTGGAATTGAGAACAATGTGACAAGTGAACACAAAAGGTGTTGCCTACTTCAGATGCTATTATGAAGTACCATACTGTAAATATATCGGTTTTTACGAGACTAAATGAAAAGGTAGTTGGCCATTAAATAACAAAGTTGCCAAATTATTACTTCTGACAAGTGGCAAATTCTCAAGTGAAAAACAACAACTTTGTAAAATTGAAGAATTTCTCGGATGTATTGGAGTAGATTATCCAGTGGACAAAGTTCTGTTCTACATGTACAATGTTGAAAGACTGGTCCAGTTTGGGTTTGGCCCAAATCTGATTGTGTGACATAGCATGGTATGGTGAGTTAGAGTGTGAGGGTATAAATGGGGATAGGCTGCATGTATAGGGCAGTATATAAGGGGTGCAAATGAGAGAGATCACACTGATCTCCAGAGCTAGGCCAAGGTCTCTGTGAACAGAAGATTACACATGTTTGTGGATTTTTTTCAGTGTTGGGGGTTCATAGTTAGGCGAGAGGCTAAATGTGAGAACAGTGCGCTCAACATTCTTTGATTTCTTTCCTTCTTCACCCCCACTCAATAATCGCTGAGGCTCTAAACATGAGATTTTATAAACTGGCCATCTCAGCATCACCCCAACTCTGTCTCTGCCTCAGGTTCCAGGCCATCCCCTCTTCCACCAATGCTGCTGGCCAGCATTCCCAGGCGGGAATGAGGAATTGTGAAATCTGTCGAATCCTATTCCCATTTCAAGCATGACAAATTCAGCCTAACCCTTCACGTTAATGTCTTTTAATTAGAATCGATCAGAAACTTTCACCATAACATGAACCTGACCCTTATCACCATTCCTTCAATGGCACAGATTCAGAATCATGGGCCCCCTACTTAACAGAACAGTGAAGATATTTTCACAGCACAGACTGGCAGATCAAGCAAACGGTTCTCAATCCACTTCTCATCAGATAAATCGAGGTGGGTAATAAATATTGACATCATTAACACTAGCTCCATTCCAGGAATGAATAAATATAAAATCAATAAGTGCTGGAGAAACTCAGCAGGTCCAACAGCATCTGTGCAGAGAAAGAGAGAAACAGAGTTAACGTTTTGAGCTCAACGTGACTCCTTTTTGGAATTGTTCTGTAGAAGAGGCACTGGACTCGAAACGTTAACTCTGTTTCTCTCTCCACAGATGCTGCCAGACCTGCTGAGTTTCTCCAGCGCTTTCAGTTTTTAATTTCAGATTTCCAGCATTTTCAGTGTCTTGCTGTTGGGAAAAAAGCGCTATTATTTCTGGCCAGTGAAAGCACTGCGTAAATTTTGGAAGAATGTGGCTGTGTTGCTAAACAGTCTAGGTCAAAGTCACTCATTAAGACCTTTCCCATGTGTTGGAGTTTAGACTCTCAGAGATTGTGCAAGGACTGAAGTCAAATGACCAACAGAGCGCGCTGTTCTTGCAGTCTGCCTTTCATCTAAATATAAACACCTTTTTTAAGACAGAGATGAGGAAGCGTTGATCAATCCTTTACTTTGTCAGTTTAATCTGGAACATGTCGGCTCATGAGTTAGAATTAAACCTTCATCACGTTTTGTTTCATGCTGATACATGCAGAGTTGAAGCACATAATAAGTTTAATGCCTTAAATCGTGGAATTATTAGTGTCCAATGAAATAGTTACTAGTTGTAATGAAACCATGTGGGCCCAGTAATATAATTAATAGCATTGTTGTAAGTAACCAGCAGGAGATGTAATAATGCAGACCATTTAATGAAAGTAAAAGAAGGTGAATTACTCGAGATGATTCTTTCAGCTTGCTTTGATGTGATATCATCATGACAATGAACGATTAGCATAAAAATACAAGATGACAAGCAATGGGCACATGTGACCATCCTGGCATTTTTCAATCAATTCACTCAAATATACCCCTGGAGCAGGTGGGATGTGAAGCTGGGACTCCTAGCCTGGAGGCATAGACACTACCAGTGCACCATAAAAGCCCACACCCTGGCCATTGTATCATAACGGATCAATCAATCACAGCCAATTCATCTTCAACACATCCTAAAGGCAAGGGAAAGCTCTCATTCTATATTGTTGTCATTAGCTTAGACCTAAAGCCTCCTATTCCTTCCCCCGCCCCCCCATCCTAATGCCGCCGTGACCCAATGGTGTTGGTGGGGGGAGGATGGCGGAGGTGGGGGATTAAGGGGAAAATCTGATGGAGAGGAGGCCCAAGGTTTCTCTGTGGCTCCTGAACAAATGCCTTGCCCCTGGTGGGGAACGAGGATGACTGTGGTGATGAGTGAAAATACTTGGAAATACACAACACGCAAACTGACATGAGAAAGTGAAGACTGTAATAGTTTTTGCACAAGATTAAAATGCTGCAGATGCCGGACATCAGAAATACAAATAAAAACACTGGAAACAATCAGCAGGTCTGGCAGAGAGAGAAATGGAGTGAACATTTCAGGTTGACTGTAACTAATTGCATTGTGGGTTCGTTTCCACTGTTCACAATGTCTCAGACATTGCACTGAGCAAATGGCTTTGACCAAGTGCATCACCTACAGTCAACCTCAGATATTAATGCCTGGTCAGTGGAGATTTTCACTCATCTGTCATCGAGTTGAACTCAGTGCCTTCAACAAGCAATCTGCAACTTCCCTTAGGATGCCAAGCAAAAGTGAGGCTTTTCAATCGAGCACAGTCTCAGAATAAGGGGGCAACAATTTAAGACAGAGATGAGGAAGCATTCCTTTTCTCAGAGGTTCAAGGGTCTTTGGAACTCCTTGCTGCAGAAAGCTGTGGGGGGCAGAGTCCCTGTGTTTATGTGAGGCTGAGATAGATTCTTGATCAGTCAGGGAATCAAAAGTTATGAAGAAAGAGTTGGAAAATGGATGTGAGGAATTTCAGATCCTGTTGACTGGTGGAACAGGCTTGAAGGGCTGAATGGCCTACTGCTCTTCTTATTTATTGTAGTCTTATTGTCCATGATCCTCACCAAGAAACATAGACTGGAATGTGGGACGTAATTAAATAGGAAGTAGAAATCACATTAAAACCAATGCATATGAAGCCTGGGCGTTACCATTTGAGTGTTCATAGTCCTCTCAAACCAGGTAAGGGCTCCCTCCTTGTGGGGTGTGAGCTGACAAAAGCCCACCACTCATCTTGGCCTTTTCTGCCCTATTGTGGGGCCTTTGCTCCTGCACTGAGACAAAAGCAAGGGCTGTTATGGCATAGTGATAGTTCCCCTACCTCTGAGACAGAAGGCCCAGGCTCAAGTCCCACTTGCTCCAGAGTTATGTAGCCTATACCAGTTTATAAAAAAGACAAAATAAGACTGAGACAGAGGCTGGGACTGAGCGTGATGGAAGTGGATGGCACAGCTGTTAGTGCTAGTGCTCGTGGGTGAAAGGCAGTGCGTGCCCCAAGTGAGTGAGTGGGCAGCACAGAGGGCAGACAAGGTCAATGCTGTCAGACAGTGGGGTGGGTGAAAGTGAGGAAGGGAGGATGTTATAGGTGGCAGTGAGAAGGGGAGAGCAGGAACCTTGCTGGGAGGTGGGTGCAGTCAGAGAGACAGAGAGAGGGTGAGGTATGGGAGAGAGGATGGTGGCACTGACCCTGGCAGAGTGGAGAAGGTCATTGACGTACAGCGTTGGGCTCTCCTCTGGAAAGTGGAGATGGTGCTGGTCTGGGTGATAACATTGCATCAGGCTGCAGCTCTGGTACTATTTTTTATTTCTGAAGAAGGGTCCAGACCCGAAACGTCAGCTTTCCTGCTCCTCTGATGCTGTCTGGCCTGCTGTGTTCCTCCAGCTCCACACTGTGTTATCTCGGACTCCAGCATCGGCAGTTCCTACTATCTCTGGTACTAAGGGGCTCTCTGGTGGTCCTGAGGAAAGGGTTTAGCTCCCCACCCACAACCCCCACCCCCAGCAGGATGTCCAGGACCCTGTCAGACTCTGCCCCTATCCATCATATCCATTGGAAATCCATAGACACTAGACGTGTGTAGGGCTAATTGTGGTTTGCAGAGTTTAATAAGGTGCAGAGCTGGGCTTTAATTATGGAACAGGGTGGAGTGGAACTGGTGATCATTTCCAGCACATGTGTGCACAGGCTGCTTATTGAGTGAGTGGGCAACATAAAACCCATTGCACCATAACGCCGTAAGGAATAGGAACATGTGTAGGCCATTCAGCCCCTCGAGCTTGCTCCACCATTCAATAGGATCATGGCTGATTTGACGTTCCTCATGCCCTTTGCCTGCCTGTAATCCTCGATTCCCCAACTGATCACAAGTCCAACTGAGGAAACTGATTCGGGCGCGCAGAGAAAAACTGTCCGTGAACTCCCCAAAATTAACACGCAGTCAAATTTTGGGGCACGTTGGCACATTGTGTCAAATGTGCCCTCAATGTCAATGATGGAGGAGATGGTGTAGGGGAGACCTAGCCCCTTTCCTCAGGACCACCAGAGGGGGGACCGAGGCACCAGGTCACGCCATCCTAGTCCAGAGGTGACACCAAAGTCAGTTCTGTTGGCATGGTCCATATTTCCGTTATATCCTGCTGGAGAATATCAGTCTAAGAGGGAAAGAGAGTGTTTCTGCAAATGTAAGACCTGAAGGAAATTGAAGTACAGATTGTAAGTTATGTATCATGTACAGAATAAGTAATAGCAGAACATCTATTGTGCCTGTATAACTAAAGCAGTTAATGAGATCAGGCTTCAGCAAGTATTTAAGGTGATGCATTAGCTAGTCATGGTATTTGTGTGTACCTGTGGGATATTTGCATGCAATTTAAATTGTCAGTGTTTCTTTCAATGGAGCCAAAAGTGACTTATCAGTGCCAGGTGAGTCAGATCCAACTGATCTTGCAGTCAGAGAGAAAACCCAAGCATCCTATAGATATATTTCTCAATATCTGTGATCTTTCACTTTCTTGCCCTTACTGGTGAATCATATTAATTTTAAAGAACATAATAAGACCAAGAGACACACGAGCAGAGTAGGCCATTCAGCCCATCAAGTCTGCTCCATCATTCAATGAGATCATGGCTGATCTGATTATCCTCCACTCCACTTTCCTGCCTTTTCCCCGTCCCACTTGATTCCCTTCCTGATTAAAAACCATCTATCTCAGCCATTGAATCTGCTAATGACCCAGCCTCGACAGCCCTCTGTGGTAAAGAATCCCACAGATTCACTCCCCTCAGAGAGAAGAAATTCCTCCTGGTATCCGTGCTAAATGGTGACTCCTCATTGTAAGATGATGCTCTCTGGTCCTAGAATGTCCACGAGGGGAAAAAGCTTTTCTGCATTTATCTTGTCAAGTCCCCTAAGAATCTCATATGCTCCATTATGTTGCCTCTCATTTTCTACATTTCAAAAAGCATAGGCCCAATCTACTCAATCTTTCCTCATAAGATAATCCCTCCATACCAGATATAACCAAGTGAACCCCCTCTGTACCGCCTCCAATGCTGGTATACTTTTCCTTCGATAAGGAACCCAAAACTGTTCACAGTATCCCAGTCTGACTAATCCCTTGTACAGTTTTACCAAGATTTCCCTAGTTATTATATTCCATTCTTCTGAAATAAAGGGCAACATTCCATTTGCTTTCCCTATTACCTACTGAGCTTGGATGTTAGCACTTTGTGATCTATGCAACAGGATTCCCTAATTCCACTGTGCTGCCACTTTCTGCAGTCTTAATCCATTAAAATAATTTTCAGGTCCTCTAGTTTCCCTAATACTTTTTCTCTAGTGATAATTACTCTATTTCTTTCTTTTGCCTTTCTCCCTCTTGATTATTTCGTAATTTTGAAATGCTACTGGTGTCCTCTACTATCAAGACTTACGCAAAATATCTATTCAACTCCCCTACAATTTCCTAGTTCCCCATTATAACTTCCCCATCCTCATTCTCTAAAGCATCAATGTTAAAATTCTCTCTCTTTTTTTTATACTTAAAGGAGCTTTTGCTGTTTATCTTGATATTGCTTACAAGTTTGCTCTCAATTTATTTACTCAGTTTATTTAGTCATCTTTCGTAAGTTTTTTTCAAACTTTCCCAATCCTTTGTCTTACCCCTAATCTTGGCCACATTGTATGTGTTTTCTTTCAATTTGGTGCTAGTCTTAACTTCACTGGTTAAACATGGTTTGCTTATTACCTTACTAAAATTCTTCTCTCTCCCTGAGTAATATCTTTGCTGTGTGCCATGAACTATTTTCTTAAGCATCTGCCATTTTTCCTCAACCGTCTTTGCTGTAAATTCCTTTCCCAGTCCACCCCAGCTAGTTCTGTTTTTATTTCTTTAGAGTTACCCATATTTAAGCTTGTTTCAAACCCAAATTTTAACTGTCAAACTGAATGCTAAATGCTACCATGTTATAATCACTGTTTCCCACAGGATCTTTTGCTCTGATGTAATTTATTAAACCTGCCTCATTACACATCACCAAGATCCCTGGTTGGATCACAACATATTGTTGGGGGAAACTGTCCTGAAAACACTCTGAATTCTTCCTTGACAACAAGGTGCAGGGCTGGATGAACACAGCAGGCCAAGCACCATCATAGGAGCAGAGAGGCTGACGTTTCGGGCCTAGACCCTTCATCAGAAAAGGAATTCTTCCTTGTTGTGTCTTCTGCCAATCTGGCTATTCTAATCTACTTGAAGATTAAAGTCACCAATGATTAATATACTGCCGCTTTTACATGCTCTCATTATCTCCCGATTTATTGCTAGCCCTAATGAATAGTTAGGGGGCCTATAGTTTACTTTATAGTAAACGCTAAAAGAACTGTGGATGCTGTAAATCAGAAACAAACACAGAAATTGCTGGTAAAGCTCAGGAGGTCTGGCAGCATATGTGATGAAAAATCAGAGTTAACCTTTCTCAGTTCTGAGGAAGGGTCAATGGACCTGAAATGTTAACTCTGATTTCTCTTCACAGATGTTGCCAGACCTCCTGAGATTTTCCAGCAATTACCGTTTGTTTTGGAAGATGATTAGTCTGTGAAAGGCAAGGTAAATTGTGTTTTATTTTAGGCTTAAGCAGTGTAACAGTTAGAAACAGTACAAGTCAGAAAATAATACAGTGGTGAATGTCAGGATATGAATAATACCATGCCAAAAATATCATATTAAACTTAGAGTAATTCCCAAATAAACAATATCTTTACTGTGATGACAAACAGACAAGAGGAAGCTACAAAAGAAGAGGTTGATGGTGGCTCACCACATAGAATTCCTCCCTGGGATCCCTTTTGTCAGCAGTAAACTCCAGCAAAAGGTCTACCAAAAACCCAGAAAAACCACTTCATCATTCTTCACAGCATTGTTTCCCTATTTCTGCGAGCCTCCTACTGATGTTAGTGCAGGCGAACCCCCTGGAAATGATCTTTAACGTGAATATTCAGAGTCAAGTGTCCTAGTTCAAGCAGTCTGAGTGTTAGCGTGCTTCTAGATATATTTCTCATCATGTCTGTGAGGCCTCAAACTATAGAGGACTTGATAAAGACTGAAGCAGTTCTAAATAGTGCAAAACTGAAGGAAGGGTCTTCAGAGTCCTTATGTAGGAGACACATAGAATTTAAGTGCACCTTTTAATGTTCTTCTCCAAACTTTGAATGATTCATTATTGATTCACATCAATCCAATTGTTCTTTGGCGGCATTTTCTTGCAAAATTCTATTCTGATATAGCAAACAAAGCAAATTGAAATGTTGACCAAAGGGGGATTTTTGTCTGTCACATCCTGGGCTTCACAGAAGCTGAAAGTCACATCCTTTACTCCATTTGTATTTGACTTTTATACGCACTGTTTTGATCAAGATGTTCAGCAGCTGATTTTAAATGGGGTATGAATAGTGCCCTGTGGAATTGGTTACTCGTGTACTAGGCATTTGTAGGGAGAGTGTGACAGAATTTCTACTTTGTCATTCTTTTTCCTCTGGAACAGTCAGTTACAGAGTAAAACATCCACAGTGAGAATGGAGAGACTGGAAATAAAAAGCAGATTCACTCCCATTTCCAAGATAGTAGGAACTGCCGATGCTGGAGTCCGAGATAACACAGTGTAGAGCTGAAGGAACACAGCAGGCCAGACAGCATCAGAGGGGCAGGAAAACTGATGTTTCCGGTCGCGACCCTTCTGTTTTCTAACCAACCTGTTCAGGGAGGTTATTACATACCTCTGGAGAAGGTGAGACTTGACCCCATGTTTCCTGGCTGACAAGTAGGAGCATTATCAATGTGCCACAACAGCCACCAGTGTTTTAAAACAAAAATGGCTATTGTTTCCAGCTACCACTCCATTGTTTCCCCATTGAAACATTGATCAGCTTTTCCTGTTTTAACATTGACTTGTTCGTTTCACCCACGTTTTCTCTCGTTTCAATTATTTTTATTGAAGAGACAAATGAATTAAACACAAACAGAGATTAATGGGAATGATTTTGTAGTTATCACAGACACATGGTTACAAGGTGATCAAAGTTAGGAAGTAAATATTCCGGGTTACCTGATCTTTCAAAAGGACTGGCAGGAAGGAAAGGGTGGTGGGCAGCTTTGTTAGTGCAGGATGGTTAAAAAAAGATCTTGGATCAGAAGGTATAGAATCCATATGAGCGAAGATAAGAAATAACAAAGCAAAGAAGGCACAATAGAGTGATTCTGATTTCTCTACACAGATGCTGCTGAGCTTTTCCAGCAATTTCTGTTTTTATTTCTGATTTATAGCATCCGCAGCTTTTTCGGTTTTCCCCAAATAAAAATGGTGTTACATTTACCACCTAATCGCCTTGACACAAAATAACCCTCACAGCCTTTATACATTACAAACATTGTGAACACCGCAGTATTTTCAAATTAGGTGCTCGAATTCCAAATTAGGGAAATTTAAAATGTCCATGACAATGGCAAATCAATGAAATACAACATTTAACCGTATCTCAACAGAACATTACAAAAAGCAATGCTGAGAAAAGAAGTATGCTGTGTTGAGGCTTTTTCTCATGCGCTTATCAGGACAATTTGTAAGACATTTGTAAATGAATACCCCTGACATCAAGACCACATTTGATTGAGTGTGGCATCAAAGAGCCCTAACAAAACGAAAGCCAATGGGAATTGGGGAGAACCTCTCGGCTGGTTGGTGTCAGACCTATGAAGGGGCACTTTAGAGCTGAACAGACAGGATGGGGTTAAAAAGAATCTCTGACACTCAGCTTACAAAGTGCAAAAACTCAAAGTAACTTTATCACAGAGGAAGAGATACATGGTTTGTTCCAGTAAACATTAACACACACACACTCACACACTCACACACTCACACACACACACAC
>NC_063352.1:2595426-2599448 GCF_021869965.1 Rhincodon typus | reverse complement strand
TTCACCAAAGATCCTCAGACAGCACCTTCCAAACCCACGACCACTTCCATCTAGAAGGACAAGGGCAGCAGATACGTGGGAACACTAACCACCTGCAAGTTCCTCTCCAAGCCACTCACCATCCTGACTTGGAAATATATCGCCGTTCCTTCACTGTCGCTGGGTCAAAATCCTGGAATTCCCTCCCTAAGGGCATTGCGAGTCTGCCTACAGCACAGGGACTGCAGTGGTTCAAGGTGGCCGCTCACCACCACCTTCTCAAGGGGCAATTAGGGATGGGCAATAAATGCTGGGCCCAGCCAATGACACCCACATCCCACAAATGAACGAAAACCAATGTAATTGAAAACACATTTGTACTGAACGGGAGGAGTGCTGATTGGTTACCATTTGGACATTAATTGGTAAAGGTAGCACCTTGGAGAATGCACATTAACAAAGACTGGCAGTTAATTGCCAATTCGATACTGTTTGGACACCTGAACCCTTCATGAAAATGTATTTTGACTGCCTAGGACTCGGATGTTAAAGTTTGGTTGGGGGTGGGGGTGCGGAACATCAGCATTTCTTTCCACATCTTTGCACTCAGTGCAAACTTCCTCCCACAGACCTCTAGCCCTACTCTCCAATTGCAGATTGGGGTGAGCCCCAATTTGGGACAGCCAGCATTAAGCTTTGAACAGAGGGACAGCTGCAGTGAAAGGAAAGAAAATAAGGCTCAATTTGTCCCTGGTTTCCAGTTACAGTTGCAGGTCAGTTATTAATATCACCTCCACTAATCCCTGCCCAACACAACATCCAAAACTGGATTGCCTCTTCAAGCACCCCTCACCCAATTCTGATTTAACTTCCAACTCATTCTGTGGAGAAGTCACAACATTCCCCATTCCCTACCCTCCGACATTCCTGACTCCACCAGCAGCAACCTGCTTATCAATTACCATCGGCGCTCTCACAACTCACTGAAATCTGTGAAGAATTTCAAAAGGGATCTGAGCAGGAAAGTGACTTCACCCTCTTTCCCACAGCATTGTTCCATTCCTCTGCGCACTCATCACCCATCCTATTCACCCTACCATTAAAATGCACCTCATCAGATACAAAAGTACTCAGGCACCAGGGAACCAATGCAATAAAGTCAATGCTTTACCATTCACAGTTGGAGGCTGAGGGGAAACCTTGCAGAGGTTTATAAAATCATGAGGAGCATGGATATAGTAAAAAGACAAAGTCTTTACCCCAGGGTTGGGGAGCCCAAAACTAGAGGGCACAAGTTTAAGGTGAGAAGGGAAAGATTTAAAAGGGACCTAAAGGGTAACTTTTTCACACAGAGGGCAGTGTGTGTGGAATGAGCTGCCAGAGGAAGTGGTGGAGGCTGGTACAATTACAACATATAAAAGGCATCTGGATGAGTACATGAATAGGAAGGGTTTAGAGGGATAATGGCCAAATGCTGGCAAATGGGACGAGATTAATTAGATTACCTGGTCAATACAGACAAGTTGAATCTGTTTCTGTTTCTGTGGTGTACATTTGTACGACTCTATGACTCTATGCCATCATTCTGGTCCTGATTGCTCAGTTTGTGAGGCAGAATTTAACCAAAAAGCCTAATTGTTGCCATTTTCTTTATTCAAGGTTACATTTTACTGAGACCCATCACCGACTGAATCGAGCATTTTTAACAGAGGAATCTATCTGGTGAAGCAATCTGTGTGCCAATTACTTGTTCACAGTCTCGGAAACTGTGTCATTGTAAATCAGACCTTGCACTTCAGCTGCAAAACACAACACCTGATGATAAATATGCTTCTGAAAATGCAATCATCCCAAGACATGTAATCAGTCATGCACAGCAATGGTATTTCTGAATGCTAAGTGATTATGCAGCTAAAGCATTCTCCTTTAAAATATAATACTTACAGGATGCAATCACCACGAGGAACATTATTTACCAAAACATTCTAAAAAGAATGGTCATGCAAGTTTGAAAATGACCTTTTCAACCAGAGAGTCACAATCTACTTATTGACTTCCTGTATCTGAAAACTGATGGTCATCATTATTTGTTCACATTGGTATTTTGCTCAGGGACTGGAGCTAACACATGCATTCAAATCTGAGGCCATTTGTGTCCTTGAGCAGTCTGGGGAACTATGATAATGAGATAACAAGGTGTAGAGCTGGATGAACACAGCAGACCAAGCAGCATCATAGGAGCAAGAAGGCTGATGTTTCGGGCATAGACCCTTCTCCAGCATCTGCAGTTCCTACTATCGCTGGGGAACTATGATGTTTTCTTTAGAAGGTGAACATTACTATTGAAACTCCAGATTGCTCCCTTTTCATGTATTTGAGCAACACTCACTGTACAGATCTCTCTCGGCCACAACATCATGTATTCAAACTATGGGGCAATTTTCACTTTTAACAGGGTGTGTTGTGAACCCATTATCAAATATCTGAAGGATCCAGTACAGAAGGGGGCTATTCGGCCCATTGTGCCACCTGCATGCTTCTTCCTGATGACCCTGCAAATTTTCCTCTTCCAAATATTTTCAAAATTGCCTTTTGAACGTTATTCATGAATCTGTTTCCAGCAGGCTTTCCGACAATGCTTCCCTAATCATACCATTTTACTCCATAAAATACTCTCCTCTCTCCTCTGACATTTTACCAATTAATTCATTTTTGTGTCCTGGTTACTGTCTGCCTCGCTTCTGGAACATTCTGTCTCAGGTATTCCATTGTTGATGGTGTAACTAGGTCCACAGATCCCAGAATGAAATCTGGCTTAATAGAATCAGCGATGGTAGGAACTGCAGATGCTGGTGAATCTGAGACAACAAGGTGCAGGGCTGGATGAACAGCATCTCTGGCTTAATAGATTTTGCTTTTCTATTTTAGTCAACTCCATCCCTGAAGCACAGGCAAATGAGGCTGCAGAATGTTTTTAACAACAGAATAGGAGTTGATAACACAAAAGATAAAAGCAATGAAAGACAATAGATACCTACACAAAGCAAACAGCTTGAGAAATTGAAAGGTTTAAACCACACAGCAAAACAAAGTCTTATCCTCGACAACAAGGTGCAGGGCTGGATGAACACAGCAGGCCAAGCAGCATCAGTCTTATCCTGTTTCCTGACACTGTCTGTTACAGAAACTTAAATCCAGAGCAAGTTTATACTAAGATGGGTAGAGGGATAATGTGCCAGGTAATTAGGGTGCCGTGTGTGTAGGGTGCTGGGTAATGAGGGTGCCGGTTGGATCTGGGGCTACCTGGAGGTTGTGTGCTCAGGGGTCAGATCTGGGTGGGGGAGGTGAGGTTTTGGTTAGATTGGGTCTATCAGAAATGAGGGGTGGGAGTGACATAGCAGGGGGATAAAGTGTCACGCAGGGTCTGGAAGTGTGAGCAGGCAGAGGGAGGTGTCATTATGGGAATGTGAGAGAAGTACGGGGGCCTGTTAAATACTTAGTCAGGAGATAGTCTCTGTATTTAATGGTCTACCTTTTCCTGAGTAAATATTGAACCTAATTTTGTTGGAACCCTCCAAATTTTCTGATTTAGGTGAAGGCTTTTGGATGGTTCCAAGAGGAGAGGGATTCTCGACCTGGATTCTTCAATTTCCCAGGCAATTCCTCTGGTGTCTGCTCCAATGGGTTAATACTGCAGGGTCCCACCTCCCACCTACTCTGGAATACCGACTGTCTAACCAATGGGAAACCCAGGCCAGTGTTTCTGGTTTCCTTGTTTCCTAACACAACCAAAGTAAATGTCACAAACAAATGAGAAAACTTTAAAAGGCGAAGCAGTTTGACAGTAAGGTACAGCTAAAGTTTAATAAGGGTCAGTTGTATAATTGAAAGAATAGAATGAACCTATCAGTATTAATTTTTATGACTATTTTGAGTTTGGGAGATGGACTGTAACTTAGAATTAGAAAGTGACACATATCATGTGGCATAACAGCCTTGGGCTTGTATTCAATTCCTCTGTTCATAGTGCTCCTACTGTGCTC
>NC_063352.1:2567400-2595416 GCF_021869965.1 Rhincodon typus | reverse complement strand
GCCCTCCAACACTGTTACAGTACTCCTCACTGTTACCGCCGTTCTCTTTCTTGTTCCTGTCCTTTTCAATGTTACTGTCCTCCTCATTATTTCTGTCCCCCTCACTATTACTGTGTTCTTCTCAGATACTGTCCTCCTTCGGATCATTGGCGTGTCTCAGTGTTGCTGTGTCCTTTCTGTGGTTGTCTTCCTCATTGTTAGAGTTCTCCTCGTTGTTACAGTCCAGCTCACTGTTGCTGTCCTCACTATTGTCATCCTCCTGATGGTGACTGCCCTTTTCATTGTTACTGTCTACACCTACAGACAGACAGACAGACAAACACAAAGACATGGGTGTTATGGGTGGTGGAAGAGACTGGGAAGACCGTTCACTGGTCCCTGGTCACAGGGGTTGCTGAGATGAGCCTTTTGCTGATCGGAACGCTGCTTCTTGATCTTTCTTCTCCAAACACTTCCACTTGTTTTTCGGAAGCACAGTTTGATTTGTTCCCACTTTTAAACTTCTCTGACTTATTTGTTAAAAGTTACGGCTTACAGTAACCGATGAAGGGAGATAAACAGGATCATTTCAGGCTTGAAATGCTTTTTACTGTAAAGTAGAAACAGCTCCTTAGACCACAGGATGTAGGAGTAGAGCTCGCCCATTTGGCCCATTGAGTCTGGTCCACCATTTGATCATGGCTGATGTCTCCTGCCTTCTCCCTGTAACCCTTGACCCCCTTACTAATCAGAACGTATCTAACTCTGTCTTAAAAACAGCCAATGACTTGGACCCACAGTTTTCTTTGGCAATGAGTTCCACAGATTCGCCACCCTTTGGCTGAAGAAATTTCTCCTCCGCTCAGTTCTAAAGTGTTGACCCTTCACTCGGAAGCTGTGCCCTCAGGTCCCAGTCTCTCCTACTAGTGGAAACATCTTCTCCTCATTCACTCTATCCCGGTCTCTCTATATTCTGTAAGTTTCAATGAAATCCCTCCTCATCCTTCTAACCTCCATTAACTCCAAACTCAGAGTCCTCATCTGCTCCTCATATGAAAAACCCGTCATTTCTCGGATTATTCCTGTAAACCTTACTGGACCCTGCCTAGACCAGCATATCCTTCCTTAGATACAGGGCCCAAAACTGCTCACAATATTTAAATGTGTTCTGGCCAGAGCCTTATACAGCTTCAGCAGTACATCTCTGTTCTTCTATTCTAGCCCTCTTGAAATGAATGCTAACATTGCATTTGCCTTCCTAACTGCCAACTGAACCTGCATGGTAACCTTAAGAGAATCCTGAACTAGGATTCCCAAGTTCCTGTGTGCTTCAGTTTTCTGCAGCCTTTCCTCATTTATAAAATAGTCTATGCCTCTATTTTTCCAAGCAAATAACATAACGTCACACTTTCCCACATTGTATTCCATCTGTCACTTCTTTGCCACATACAGCCTATCAAAATCCTTCTGCATCCTCCACGCTTCCTCAACACTACCCTGTCACTCCACCTGTCTATGTATTATCTGTAAACTTAGCAACAATGCCTTCAGTTCCTTTTTCAGACTGTTAATGTAAAACGTGAATAGATGTGGTCCCATCCACTTTCCCCTGCAGAACTACACTAGTCACCAGCTGCCATGCGAAACAAGACCACTTTATCCCCACTCTCTGTCTTCTGCCAGTCAGCCATTCATTGATCCATGCCAATACCTTGCCACTAACACCATAAGCTTTTATATTAATTCCCTGCCTCCTGTGTGACACCTTTTCAAAGGCCTTCTGGAAATCCTAAAAGTTTATGTCCACTGGCTTTCATAGAACATTATAAACATAGAACATAGAACAGTACAGCACAATACAGGCCCTTCGGCGCACGATGTTGTGCCGACCTATTATCCTAATCTCCTTGGTCTAACATGCTCATTATCTCCTTAAAGAATTCTAACAGACTTGTCAGGCATGACCTCCCCTTTACAAACCCTTGCTGACTCAGCCCTGTTTTACCATGCACTTCCAAGTATCCGCAATCTCATCCCTCATAACGGCCTCTACAATTTTACCAATGACTGGGATCAGGCTAACCAGCCTATAGTTTCCTGTCTTCTGCCTCCCTCCCTTCTTAAACAGGGGGGTTACATTAGCCATTTTCCAGTTCTCTGGGACCGTCCCTTACTCCAGTGATTCCTGAAAGATCCATAACTTCCTCAGCTCTCTCCTTCAGAACTCTGGGGTGTAGTCCATCTGGTCCTGGTGATTGACCGCCTTCAGACATTTCAGTTTCCCCAGCACCTTTTCCTTAGTGATGGCCACTACACTCAACTTTGCCCCGACTCTCTTGAAGTTCTGGTTTGCTGCTGGTGTCTTCTACTGTGAAGTCTGATGCAAAGTTCCTGCTCAGTTCCTCTGCTATTTCTTTGTTCCCTATTGCTACTGCTTCAGCCACATTTTCCAGCAGTCCAATGTCCACTCCTGCCTCTCTCTTACCTTTTAGGTATTAATAAAAAAAACTGCTGTAACCATCTTATAAATTGCCAACTAGTTTACTCTTATATTTCATCTCCCCCTCCTTTATTACTTATTTAGTTGTCCTTAGCTGGTTTTTAAAGGATTCCCAATCCTCTGCCTTCCCACTAATCCTCACCACATTGTGTGCTTTTTCTTTAGCCTTTATGCTGTTCCTGACTTCCCTTGTCAGCCATGGTTGCTTCATCCTCCCTTTGGTACGTTTCTTCTTCCTTGGGATGAATTTCTGCTGTGCCTCCCAAATTACCCCCAGGAACACCCACCATCACTGCTTCACCATCTTCCCTGCAAGGCTCCCATTCCAACCAACCCTGGCCAGATCCTTCCTCATGTCTTTGTAGTTCCCTTTACTCTATTGTAATCCTGTTACATCTGATTCCAGTTTCTCCCTCTCAAACTGCAAGGTGAATTCTATCATATTATGGTCACTGCCCCCTAGGGGCTCCTTCACCCTAAACCCCCGAATCCAGTCTGCCCCATTACACATCACCAAATCCAGAATTATCTGTTCCCCAGGGGATATACCACAAGATGCTCCAAAAAAGCTATCTCATAGACTTTCCACAAATTCCTTTTCTTGAGATCTGCCACCAGCCTGATTTTCCCAGACCACCTGTGTATTTTAAGACCCCATGATTATTTTTGTAGTGGCTTTCTTACCTGCCTTTTCTATCTCCTGATTTTTTTTCTTCCCCACATCCTGACTTCTGCTAGGAGACCTGCACACAATTCCCATTAGGGTCTTTTTTTTCCCTTTGCGGTTCCTCAACTCTACCCACACAGATTCTATGCATTATGACTCTTCTTGCTATTGATTTAATTTTGCTTATTACTAACAAGGCAACCCTGCTCCCTCTGCCCTTCTACCTGTCCTTTCAATACAACGTGTATCCTTGGATATTTAGTTCCCAGCCCTGATTCCCTTGCAGCCATTTCTCTGTGATACCCACAACATCGTACCTGCACTAAAGGCTCATTTACCTTGTTTCATACACTGCATGCATTTAAGTACAACACCCTCAGTCCTGTGTTGACTGCCCCCCCCCCCCCCCCTTTTTATAGTTGTCCCTTTATCTGCTGTGCCTGAAGAGAGATTCCTGACCATCTCCATACTTTCAGTCCTATTTTTCGTTCTGGAAACTTTAATAACCTGCTGAGCCCTCCTCGCCTTTCACCTTTTTCATCATTTTCCATACAACTTATACACCCCCACCCCAACTATTTTGTTTAAAGCCCTACCTATGGCCCTAACTATGCGATTGGCCAGGATTCTGCTCCCAGCATTATTCCTTCTACTCCCAGAGCTGTATTGGTTTCTGACCAAACATTCCCACCCACAAGCTGTTCAGCTCTCTGAGAACCAGCATTGTTGCTGGCAGGCAGGAGGCCTTTGGCATCAATAACTGGTCACTAGTCCATAGACCAATGAGCTATTTGTTGCCAGCCAAATTTCCAGTTTGATTTCTGAAGAAGGGTCTAGGCCCGAAACGTCAGCCTTCCTGCTCCTCTGATGCTGCTTGGCCTGCTGTGTTCATCCAGCTCTACACCTTGTTATCTCACAATGCTACAGCTGTTTGTATTTCTACCATCTATCAGGACACTGGTGACAGTAGCATCATATTTGCTTTCTGATCTTGATAATGTTATCAATATTAGTACCATGTGCAATGACGATATAGAATGGTGCACTGACAATATCAGGATCACATGATTACGTTCATAGAACGGGAAACAAGTGAAAGCTTCTAGAAGGTTTTCAGGGAGTAGGTGTGCAAGTCATGCTGTAACTAAGGAGCTATTGCAGAAAGTCTCAGGAACTCCAGTGGCATTACTGTGGGAGACTGAATAGAATTTGACCTACCCACTGGGCGAAACATATCATTCCTCCAACTGTAATATCTCAGAGAGGTGAACATATCACCCAGACAGGTACTTCCATGCAGTATAGAGGGAGTACTACAATACCCAGAGAGGCGAAGATATTACCCACGCAGGTACTTCCGTGCAGTATAGAGGGAGTACTGTAATATCCCAGAGAGGTGAACACATCACCCAGACAGGTACTTCCGTGCAGTATAGAGGGAGTACTGTAATACCCAAAGAGGTGAACACATCACCGAGGCAGCAGAGAGGGAGTACTGTAATATCCCAGAGAATCATAGAATCAGAAACCTGTGACAGTGCAGGTGTAAGCCATTGAGCCTGTCATGTCTACACCAGCTCTCTGAGCTTCCCAATCCCCCGCCGTTCCTCGATAACCCTGCACATTTTTCCTTTTTAATTAATCATCCAGTATCCGCTCATATGCCTCAATTGAACCTGCCTCCACCACTTTTCCAGGCAGTGCATTCCAGACCCTAACTTCTTACTGGGTGAAGAAAAGGATCTTTATCACCTCACATTTGCTTCTTCATCAGCCAAGCATTTAAAAACTGTGCTATCTGGTTTTCAATGTCAGGGGAGACATTACCCAATCTCAGATCCTAACACATTATTTTGTGAATAAAACAGAGCTTTGAACCAATATTTAGCCCTCGGACAGCATCATTGAAACAGATTCTCTTGATCCTTTGCCTTCTGCTGTAATCTTTTTGGGATCCAGCAAAATCCATTTGCTACTTTACAACCGTGTCCTCACATCAGAAATATATCACTGGCTGCAAAGTCCTTTGGATGGCAAACAGTTGTGTGAGATGATTATATAAATGTAAGGTTTGCTTAGCTAATGGTAGAATATCAAATGTGACTGATAATTACAACTGACCCAATCTCTCAAACCCAGAATGACAAAACATAGGTGTCTTGTAGGAAATGGTACACCAGACAGAAAGTAGTGTTGATTAGTTATGTTTTCAAGAGTACACTTTTCTTAAAGTGCTCACATTTCATTCAATTAACTTTGGAATGTTAGATTTTATGAGTAACATATCATTTAGACTCCAATTATGCCATTTTATATTTTTGAAATATGGATCTATAGACTTGCAAATAGCTCAAAATGTAATGATCAAAAGGGTGCTGTGTATTTTCATCCTGAATTGATATTTATACATGCAAATAAATGAAATGCTCAAAGTAATTGTCATAACACTGCCTGAGAAATGGAATCTCTACTAATGAAGGATTGCATCAGTGACATTTACACTAATCATGTTGCTGTGCTATCAAAATACATTTCACAATCATTCATACTGAAACTGAAATAACGTCATATGATTGCTTAAAATCCATCATAACTCTGACCCTCGTTTTTCCTTATTAATATTCATCATGCAGGCTGTTATTGATGGATTTACTTTGCTCAAACATTTCACTCTTTTATTTCCATAAACTATGGGGTAGATCTTGACTTTGTGTTGTCACAGTAACAATAAGAGCACACTGAGAGATATGAAGCAGGCTGTCGACTAATTATCACCCTCTTTATCCTTTTGCACAAAGTCAAAACCCCACACGTTTTTCCAAACTAGGCTCTTTGGACCTCAGCGGCTGTAGAAAGATACTTCAGGAGATTTGTGAAGTCTTTGGAATTCTGCTTATGCTACAAAAGCAAGTTCACTACTGGTTACCATGTAGATTTCCTGTATTGGTTACATAAGAACACAAGAACATAAGGAATGGGAGCCAGAGTAGGCCATCTGGCCCATCCAACCATGCTCTGCCACTCGATAAGATCATGGCTGATCTTTTCATGGACTCAGCTCCACTTACCCGCCCAACCCTTAATTCTTTTACTGTTCAAAAATCTATCTATCTTTGCCTTAAAAACACTCAACCAGGTAGCCTCAACTACTTCACTGGGCAGGGAATTCCACAGATTCATAACCCTTTGGGTGAAGAAGTTCCTCCTCAACTCAATCGTAAATCTGCTCCCCCTTATTTCGAGGCTATGCCCCCTAGTTCTTGTTTCACTTGCCATGTGGAAACATCCTCCCTGCTTCTACCTTATCTATTCCAAATATGTTTGCTGTATGGTTGCCCTGTAAGGATTTGTTCCCTCACTGTGTATTCATACAGTGGATATTGGTACTAACGCAGATGGTGGGGTCTACAAATGAAACTTTCCTATAACTGGAAATGTTAATAAGAAAATTCCTATTTTCAACTGGCAAAATGAAGATTTAAATCAAGATTGATCTCCTTTGAGGCTTTTCGGATTCACACATTAGAGTGAATTTGCAATATATTAAACACTAATATGACGATGGGCTGACAAGTGGCAAATGGAGTTTAATTTAGTTAAATGTGAGGTGCTGCATTTTGAAAAGGCAAATCGGGGCAGGGCTTATACACTTAATGGTAAGGTCCTGAGGAGGGTTGCTGAACAAAGAGACCTTGGAGTGTAGGTTCATACTTGAAAGTGGAGTCGCAGGTAGACAGGATAGTGAAGAAAGTGTTTGGTACGCTTGCCTTTATTGATCAGTGCATTGAGTATAGGAGTTGGGAAGTCATGTTGTGGCTGTACAGGACATTGATGAGGTTACTTTTGGAATACTGCATGCTATTCTGGTCTCCCTGTCACAGGAAGGATGTTATGAAACTTGAAAGAGTTCAGAAAGGATTTACAAGGAGGTTGTCGGGGTTGGAGGGTTTGAACTATAGGGAGAGGCTGAATAGGCTGGGACTACATTCCCTGGAGCTTCAGAGGCTGAGGTTGACCTTATAGAGGTTTCTATAATCATGAGGGACATGGGTGGGGTGAATAGACAAGGTCTTTTCCCTGGGGTGGGGGAGTCCAAAACTGGAGGGCGTAGGTTTAAGGTGAGCGGGATTGGCATGCAGGTGCAGCTGGCAGTGAGGAAAGCTAAGGGCATGAGGCCACACCTTGAGTATTGTGTGGAGTTTTTGTCTCCTAGTCTGAGGAAGGACGTTCTTATTATTGAGGGAGTCCCGTGAGGGCTCACCAGACTGATTCCCAGGCTGGCAGGACTGACATATAAGGGAAAGGCTGGATCAACTGGACTTGTACTCGCTGGAATTTAGAAGAATGAGGGGGCATCTCAGAGAAACATATAAAATCCTGATGGGACCAGACAGGTGGGAAGAATATTCCTGATGTTGGGGAAGTCCAGAACTAGGGGTCATAGTCTACAAATAAGGGATAAGTCATTCAGGACTGAGATGAGAAAGAATTTCTTCACTCAGAGAGTTGTGATCCTGTGGAATTCTCTCCCACAGGAAACTGTTGGGGCCAGTTCATTAGATATATTCAAGAAGAAGCTGGATATGGCCCTTGCAGCTAAAAGGATCAAGAGTATGGGGAGAGGGTGGGAATGGGATGCTGAGATTACATGATTAACCATGATCTATCCTCTATGGAGGTGCAGGTTCAAAGAGCCGAATGGCCTACTCCTGCACCTATTCACATCTATGTAAGGAAAATAGCTAAGAATTTGTGTGGCCGCAAACAAGAATCCAGGATGGTGTGAGATAAAAAGGTGTAGAGCTGGAGGAGCACAGCAGGCCAGGCAGCATCAGAGGAGCAGGAAAACTGACGTTTCGGGTCAGGACCCTTCTTGTCCTCCAGGATGGTGCGTTGCCTCCTTGGTGCTAAGCTCCTGGATGTCTCGGAGTGGTTCCAGGACATTCTGGAGGTGGAGGGTGAACATTTGGTTGTTGTGGTACCAATGTACTGACAACATCGGTAAAAGAAGGGCTGAGGTCCTAAAAGCATAATATAGAGAACTAGGAAGAAAGTTAAAATGCACAGCCTCAAAGACAGTTATCTCAGGCTTACTACTAGTGCCATGAGGTATTCAGAGTAGAAACAACAGGATATATAGGAAAAATGGCAGATGGAGTTTAATCTGGACAAATGTGAAGTGAAGCATTTTGGAAGGTCAAGTACAGATGGAAATTATACAGTGAATGGCAGGACCCTTAGGAGTATTGACATGCAGACGGATCTGGGCATTCAGGTCCACAGATCACTGAAGGTAGCAGCGCAGGTAGATACGGTAGTAAAAAAGGCCTATGGCATGCTTGCCTTCATTAGAAAGGACATTGAGTATAAGGATAGACAAGTTATGCTGCAGCTTTATAGGACTTTAGTTAGACCACATTTGGAATATTACGTACGCTTCTGGTCACCACACTACCAGAAGGATGTGGTGGCTTTGGAGAGGGTACAGAAAAGGTTTACCAGGATGTTGACTGGTATGGGGAATTTTAGCTATGAAGAAAAGTTGGGGAAACTGGGTTTGTTTTCACCGGAACACAGGAGGTTGGGGGGAAACGTGATAGAAGTTTATAAGATTGCAAATATCATGGATAGGGTGGAAAGTATGAGGCTTTTTCCCAGGTGGAGGGGTCAATTACTAGGGGACACAGGTTCAAGGTGCAAGGGGGGAAGTTTAAAAGAGATGTGAGAGGCAGGTTTTTCACACAGAGGGTGGTGAGTGCCTGGAATGTGCTGCCAGAGGAGGTGGTGGAAGCAAACACATTAGCAGCATGCAAGAAACACCTGGACAAATAACATGAATAGGAAGGGAATAGAGGGATACAGATCCTGTAAGTGAAGACTGTTTTAGTGTGGAAGGGTAAAATGTGTCAGCACAGGCTTGGAGGGTGGAAGGGCCTGTTCCTGTGATGTATTGTTCTTTGTTCTGTGTCCTTTGTTCCAAAGAGCAAACAGCAAAGATGCTCATAGTCTGCAATGGGGGAAGTGGTTATAACACATAGGAAATCAGGCAGAGTCTGTGTTTGAAAGGGGATTGTGTTTAGATAAGGATTTCACACCCGAAAGGTAGGTATTTCCTAATCCTGTTCAGAGATGTTTTTACAGCCCTGGAGCAGATGGGACAATGCAGCCCTCCTAGCTCAGAGGTAATGACACTACCTTCTGTTCTCTTTAAATTAGCTAACTGATCCTGGTATGTGGTGGCACTTTCTGGTCTTGTTGTTCCTGTACTATTTTGGTAGATGCTTCTGTTTTTGATATTCAGAGTTCTCAATTTCCCAGCTCAATCTTAACCTAAAAGATGGAACTGAGAAAATGATCGAATCAACAGGAAGGAAAGGTAAGCATTTAGGAACAGTGTTGTCACCCACAGAGGGACAGTATTTGCTGGAGAGGATGGGACTAGCTTTTTTGATTGTATTGTCTTAATCTCTGGTTATTCCCATCAAAATAAAACATTTTGAGTCTGTCACAGCTTGGACATGACACTCCAGATTCAAGAAAGAAAGACAACCCTTCTCTGCTGAAATTTCAGAATGGAGCAAATAGTATACAAAGATATGGGAGAAAGAAATCCTTACAATATCATAGATTGGTCGGTGACTTGGGCAGTGAGATGGCAGAAGGAGTTTAATCCAGAAAAAATGTGAGGTAGTACATTTCGGAAGGTCTAATCCAAAGGAAAATATACAGTAAATAGCAGAACCCTTAAGAGTACTGATAGGCAGAGGGATCTGGGTGTAGAGGTATACAGGTCACTGGAAGTGGCAACGCAGGTGGAAAAGGTAGTCAGCAAGGCATACAGCATACTTGCCTTCATCGGCTGGGGCATTGAGTTTAAAAATTGGCAGGTAATGTTGCAGCTTTATAGAACCTTAGTTAGTTGCATTTGGAATATTGTGTTCAATTCTGGTCGCCACACTAACAGAAGGATGTGGCGGCTTTGGACAGGGTACAGAAAAGATTTACCAGGATGTTGCCTGGTATGGAGGGCATTAGCTATGAGGAGAGGTTGGAGAAACTTGGATTGTTCTCACTGGAACGACGGAGGTTGAGGGGCGACCTGATAGAGGTCTACAAGATTATGAAGATCATGGACAGAGTGGACAATCAGAAGCTTTTTCCTAGCGTGGATGAGTCAGTTACCAGGGGGCATGGGTTAAAGGTGCAAGTGGCAAGGTTTAAAGGTGATGTACGAGGCAAGTTTTTTACACAGAGGGTGGTGGGTGCCTGGAATTCACTGCCGGGGGAGGTGGTGGAAGCAGATACGATACTGACTTTTAAAGGGCGTCTTGACAAATACATGAACAGGATGGGAATAGAGGGATACAGTCCCTGGAAGGGTAGGGGGTTTTAGTTGTGACGGGCAGCATGTCGGTGCAGGCTTGGAGGGCCGAAGGGCCTGTTCCTGTTCTGTAATTTTCTTTGTTCTTTGTTCTAGTTCCAGAGATCCAAAAAGTTTTAAGCCAATTTCAAGAGTGATCACACTTCAAAAGTAATTAATGTAGGAAATAAAGCCACCAAGGTAACAAAAGGCAGGCAAAGAAACTGCACTGTAACATGAGGTAGTGTTATCGGGAAAAGGAATTAAACTGCAAAGGGGATGAAGAAGGCAGTCACTAATACTGTGCACATGAACAGGAAAGCTTGCAGAGGGATATGGGCCAAATGCAGGCCAATGGAACTAGCTCAGTTTAGGCTAACTGGTCAGCAGGCATGAGAAGGGCACTTCCTGTGAGATCCTTCATATACGCCCAGTCAGTCTATGCCATTGCGCATTGCTCTCAAAGTGGCTGTGGGGAGATAGAGACTGGCACATTTCTCCTTCCGGAAAGTGCCTTTGTAAAAGAAGTCTGGAGAAACATGCAACGGTTCTTATTAAAGTTTGTCCTGAGTAGCTCTGTGACATGGGAGTCTCTGCTCTATGGTCTGTTCCCCAGGACGCATATCAAGACAAAGATCAAATGCGCCTGGAGGACCATCAACTCAGTGAAAAGCGCTCTTTGGTCTGCCCGAAATGTTTTGGTCTTCCAGAGCAAGGCGTTGACATCTGAAATTCCAGAATGGAGCAAATAATATCCAAAGATATAGGAAAAAGAAAGCTTTACAGTATTGTAGAGATCTTTAAGCCAATCACAAGTGTGATTACACTTCAAAAATAATTTGGATGTTGCACATTCCAAGGTCCAAGATGACCTGCTGAGGGACGCACTAAAGCTTGGGGCAGCTACCACTAAGGCACAGTGGGGAAAGACCACTGTCTGAGGTCTTCCTGCTGAAGTTAATTCAATTACCAGGCCTTTCTAGTGCCTTAATGCATGTAACTATAGTCTTCTATGTGTAAGAGATGTCTTTGGTTAGTTTGGATAGAGTCAGACTCCAATGTTTGTTTGTTTCCTAGATATGCTGCTGTACAGAACCAAACTGCATGTGTGACTATGTATATATACAAAGTTTTTTTTAATGAATAAAGTATATTTTTGAAGTCAAAGAAAGAGTTGGATTGTAGTGTCTGTTTATGAGCCATACAACTATGACTGTATGACTCCAATTCTACATTGTAATGTACAGTAGATTGAGGAATTGGAGATTAATGCCAATGTATTATGTATTGTATTAAACCTCACACTGCCACTCTCCAATTGACTCACATTTGAAGTTGGTCGCTTACAATTTCCATTGGCTTGACTAAAACAAATTTTGTTTTGATTGCTTTCATCAAAATATAGAAGAAATTGTGTTTCAGTTATTTGCTTTCTCTCCAATCAGCTCGATACTTTCACCGGCACAGAACTGAAGAGCAGCTATTGTCTGCAGCACTCATTTCATCTTCACATCAAAGTTTGACACCAAGTGGTTGTTTGTAAATCATGTTGTGCTGTGTGAATGCACTTCAAAAAGAATTTTGGATTAATTACCAGCAAATCAGATTCAGTAATGTTTTCTTCATAATCTGATTGCCACAATGAGATGCAAAGAAACAGAATCACCATTGATATGTTGGTGTAATCACTGATCACATTATTATGCCATTTTAAATGCCTTTTCAAAACAGTTTAATATGGTCATAAGTTACATTTCTTGAAACAAAAGTCTCATCCTAAATACATTTCTGGTTTGAATTCTGAAATTCCAAAATGCAGGAAGGATAGAAACCATTCACTTATTGGCTTTTAATGAATTAGCAATCTGAATGAATCTATTGCAATAATGTAACAGAAATGTCTACACATCACAGTCGGAGAAAGTAGCTGTAATTTTGAAGTTATGGTTCAGCTCCCTCCCTAAGGTCATTGTGGGACAATCTACAGCGTATGGGCTGCAGCAGGTTCAAGAAGGCAGCTTACCCCCTTCTCAAGGGGCAACTAGGTACAGGCAATAAATGCTGGCCCAGGCAGTGTTATTCACCAGATCAAATCCTCTCAAAATTTTCAGAAGAGAGTCCGACCCTAACGTTTTTTTATTTTAAAGGTAAATGTAAGGTGTTGCGTTCCAGATGCAATTCGATTGGTCAAACTATCATATTTAAAGCAAAACACACTTTACCCATCCACTGTAGTTAAAATACAACAAAGAAAGAAGGAATTGGAATAACCTAATGCTATCGGAACACTTAACAGAATGATAGTTACAGTAACTGTTACTAATTAACTGTTCCATTATAGTAACATCCCATAAACACATCCTTGTCAAAAGGCAAATTCAGAATACAGATTGTCTCACATGCAACTCTCATAGCAGGCAGAGAACACTCAGCTATTGGCTGTAACCGAGAGAGGGTAAAAACCAGCTTCCACTTGTTCAAGATTCCAACAGCGACTTTTGTAAACTAAACCTAAAATGCCTGCTTCTGTGGGAGTTTGACCACACACATTCAGGCTGCTTATTTTCATAGCCATAGAATCCCTACAGTGTGGAAGCAAGCTATTCGGCCCATTGAGTCTACACCGACACTCCGAAGAGCATTCCATCCAGACCCATCCCCTACACTAGACATCAACAGGAATTTAGCATGGCCAATCCACCTAACCTGCACATCTTTGGACTGTGAGAGGAAACCAGAGCACCCGGAGGAAACCCACGTAGACACGGGGAGGATGTGCAAACATCACACAGACAGTCGCCTGAGGGTGGAATCGAACCTGGGTCCCTGGCGCTGTGAGGCAACCACTGAGCCATCGTGCTTCTATTGTTCCAACTTTAAAAAAAACACCCACGGCCTCACACGGCTTCTTCTCATAGCCTGCTCAGCACCTGTCTCCCAATCTCTCTCTAAATGAAACCAGGCCAAAACCCACCTCCTAAAGCCACAGCATTGTCACAAACACAAGTTCTACGTCCCATGAACAAAAAATAATGAAATCAAGGCTCTAAACCCCTCGTGTGGAGGCCTTGAGCCATTCAGGTGAGATCATCAAATTCAGCACACCGCAGGACAGACACACAAACCATTTTTCTGAAGAAGGGTCCCGACCCGAAACATCAACTTTCCTGCTCCTCTGATGCTGCCTGGCCTGCTGTATTCCTCCAGCTCCACACTGTGTCATCTCCAAATCATTGGATATTATATTGCTCAGGTGCTCAAGGCCATGGCCTCTGGGATTGGACTTTTTTTGTAATTCCACAAATCCAAATCTTCAGTGCTCAATAAAATGTGTGAGTTTGGGTCTGTAACATATCCTTCCAATTTCATGCAGGAGATTTGCTTGACTTCCCAATCACACTCTTTCTAAGCATCTTCCCCATCAGTTTCAGCATTGTTGGAGTCTCCAAGCTCTTCCAGCGAGTGGTTCCGCAGAAATTAAACCCATTGCTGCTAGGAGTGTAGTCAGGATTACTTTTACCTCTCGTGCCTAGTTTACATAATTTGAGTAAAACAACAGCAAGCACATCACTGAGCTTTAGTGACACCTTTTAGTGACATCAATGGAAATAAAGACTGGAAGAGATGTAAAATGGGCTGTTAATTCATCTGTTTCACCCGATTTTACAAAGACCAGACGCATCTCCACAGTCTGGCAAGACCCTTTCTCCTGTTTGTTTTGAATTGAATTCCTTATTGACCACCATCATTTTAGTTTCCATTTTTAACAATACGTTTCACATTAAATGTCAAACCAACCCCGGTCTGTCTTAGCACAAGCAGAGAACCACGTACACATGCCAATGGTTCCTTGAGATAGTAAGAGCTGCAGATACTGGAGTCTGAGATGACACTGTGTGGAGCTGGATGAACACAGCAGGCCAGGCAGCATCAGAGGAGCAGGAAAGTTGATGTTTGGGTCGGGACCCTTCTTTCTGCTGTGTCCCTCCAGCTCCACATTGTGCTACCAATGATACCTTGAGTTAGCCTCTGTTAGAGTCTCATTCAGGGAGATACAGCCTCAGCAGAAATCTCAACAGAACGTTCAGTTTTCTCCATCACCTACAACTTATTGTCTCTTACAGTTCTTCCCCATACAGGTCCAAGTGAGTTGGAAGCTGTTTCATTGCAGTTTTTGTTTCTTCTTTTAGTGTTATCATAAAACCTTTGTCTGAATCACATATCTACATAACAAATGTTGTAATTTCTCACTTTCTGGCCTTGGGCTCAGTTTCATCACTCACCAGGTGCATTTCAAAAAGATTGCTACCTGTTTGGAACTGTGTGAGTTGCCCCTTTTTGTTTGCATTCACGTAATATTTATGAGCAGCCTTTCACATTCTGGTATATCATTAACTGTCTTCTCTACCTACTTAATTCATCGATTCCAAACAATGATTTCAGGTGATGTTACACCCCTTTTTACAAAACAACGTGAAGATACATCTGGCAAAGACCAGCCAATCAGTTTAAAATCAGCAGTGAGGAAGTTTCAAGAAACAATAATTCAGGACAAAATTCATAATCATTTGGGCAAATCTGGATTAATTAACATGGATTTGTTAATGGTAAATTGTGTTTAACTAAACTTGATCCATTTAGAATCACAGAGTCATAGAGTTATACAGCATGGAAACAGACTCATCGATCTAACTTGTCTCTGCCAACCAGATATCCTAAACTAATCTAGTACCATTTTCTAGCATTTGGTCTATATCCCTCCAAACCCTTCCTATTCATACACCCATTCAGATGCCTTTTCAATGTTGTAATTGTACCAGCTTCCACCACTTCCTCTGGCAGCTCATTCCATACACGCACTGCACTACGTGTGAAAAAGTTACCCCTCATACCCTTTTTAAATCTTTTCCCCCTCACTTTAAACTATGCCCTCTGGTTTTGAACACTCCAACCTAGGAAAAAGATCTTGACTATTCACCCTATCCATGCCCCTCATGATTTTATCAATCTCTACAAGGTCACCCCTCAGCCTCCAACACTCCGGGGAAAATAGCCCCAGCCTATTCAGCCTCTCCCTATTGCTCAAACCCTCCAACCCTGGCAACATCCTTGTAAATCTTTTCTGAACCCTTTCAAGTTTCACAACATCCTTCCTATAGCAGGGAGGCCAGAATTCTATGCAGTATTCCAAAAGTGGCCTCACCAATGTTCTGCACAGCTGCAACATGACCTCAATACTCAATGCACTGATCATTGAAGGCAAGTATACTAAACATCTTCTACACTTACCTGTCTACCTATAACTCCACTTTCAAGGAAGTATGAACCTGCATCCCTACATCTTTTCGTTCAGCACTCCTCAGTGCCCTGTCATTGACTGTACAAATCCTGCACTGGTTTCCCTTAGCTAAATGGAACACCTTACATTTATCTAAATTAAACTCCACTCCTCGGCCCACTGGGTCATCTCGAATGAGGCAATGGAGACTGTTGATGGGGGCAATTCTGTTGAAGTGGTGGACATGGACAGCATTTGTCGATGGGCTGTTTCGGTTCTGTAACCAATCTGCAACTGATTCTGTGACCACTAACAGAATGTGTACCCAGCCTCGGCATTTGATGCATTGCCTACAGATTGTGACGAGAATTGTAGGTTGCATTGCTATATATCTATTGGAGAACCATTATATGAGCAAAATACAATGACAATTGAGACATTTTGTAACAATCCTGTAAAGCACCACTTCTAATAAGCACTTGGTTGAAAGCAGGATTGGTCTCCAACATTCAGTACACAAATAAATTATGCTCTCATGAAAACCAATAATGGGATATATTGCTTAGACTGAATGTAGTCCTTTCGTCAGACAAGAACATGTTAATGTTCCTTTCATCAATATCTGCATTATAAAGAGATAGGCAAAATTTTCAAACTATCATCCTTCATTAGCTGAGCATCTAAGAACTCTTTGCAAATCTGGATGGATTATTTTAAATTAATATCGTAGTAATTATAGAAACTCACTTGTTCATTAATACCATGTGCCGAACCAGCACTGACTCTGTTTTTATAAATTAAAAAGAGGGGCTTAAATAAAGTTTATTCATTGCCATTGCTAATTCAGCGGTTAAAAACTGCAAACCGTCAGCTTGGAACAGTGTGAGGTGACTTCAGTAATGAATGCACTGGTGTATTGACATACAATTCCTCTGTCTGATTTGACTGGAAGTATTAACAAGTTTAACACATACATTGCTCAATGCCGTGTTCTAGTTACATCAGAAGGGATCTTTTCTATAAATTCCTGGTTCTCTACTATCCCTGACAAAAATTTGTGCATGTTAGTACCATAATTTCTGGCAAGCTAGTAGAGTTCTTTTACAAACCTGCCCTCTAATAGGGTGAAGGTGACCAGTGGCTCTTTACTGCACACATGGCTATTGGGACTGCCTTTGTAGAGTTTGATGGGGAGGTGCCAGTGTTGGACTGGGGTGGACAAAGTTAGAAGTCACATGACACCAGGTTATAGTCCAACAAATTTATCTGAAATCATAAGCTTTCGGAGTGCTGCTCCTTTGTCACCTGAAGAAGGAGCAGCGCTCCAAAAGCTTGTGATATCAAATAAACCTGTTGGACTATAACCTGGTGTTGTGTGATTTCTGACCTTGTAGAGTTTGCCTGTGACACAATATGCCTGTGCAAATATTAGGCACACACATGCAATGGTTGCATCTCTCAGGATGAAAAATGTATCAAACAGAAAGGATATTCCAAATTGAACTGGTATCTAGCATTTTTCCATAGACAGAACACCTCTTCCTAAAGTATGGAATAGCGTGAAAACAGAGATGATGAACAGAGCAACAATGTACTGAGCACAATAACAAAAGAGCAACAGTAGGAAAATAAAGCTCTTTCCCTACAATTGTTCTCACTCATATTTCTTTTGCTCTTGGATAAATGTATTCATTTTTACTATCCCTGATGGTGATAGATACACTGGACATATACATTGTGGACCATACTGATGTGCTGTGTTGGAATGTCTATTATGACAAGCAAGGGCTGTTCATGATAAAAGAGAAATCGGAAAGTTGTAACAGTGCAGATAAAGTAATCATCGGACAAGCACCATGGGCACCCTGTTCTATGAACCAGCTAGACGCTTAGTCAACATGAGGTCGATTTGTTGTCACCATCCCCTTTGTAGGTTGGGATCTGCAGGGTCTGCTTTGCCCAGTGAGGTCAAGGGGAAGCATGCGTTAGTCTAATTAGAAGAGGCCTTTGTCTTAAGGAAGATCTAGCTCATTGCATGATAAGTACAAGATTCATTACAGAGCCAATGTTGTTAGAAAGACAATGAGGGGTCCTAGGTGGTGGGTCTGTCTCCTTTGAGATCCAAAGCTGTTCCTCTGACACTGGATATACCGCCCTGGCCAATATACTCTGTACAGCAGTCAGCAGGTGTGACCTTGAGGCCAGCGCCTACTGAGCTGTTCCTTTGTACCCGAGGCAGGAGTACAGCACTGCCAACGGAAACCTTATATCCAGCCGACCTGGGCATCCACTGGATAAGGTGCAAATAGTCCAAACTCCTTTTTGTGCTGCCTCTGGGGATCTACTAACTCCAGCAGATAGCCTTTTGGGCATTGGGACCACCTACTCCAGTAAACATATCATCACCTGGGAGGCACACTCCCACCACTCCCCTCCCCTCCCACCCTCTGTTCCCCAAGTCCTGACCATTTTCGGGTCATTCTTTCGCTCTTCTGGTTTGCAACAACAACATGTAGAATGCAGCTTTAAGACTCACCTCACAACCTGCAATGAAACTCTTGTGGTGCATGGGTAGTGCCCCTATCTCTGGACCAGGAAGCCCAGGTTCAAGTCCCACCTGGTGCAAAGGTGAGTAACAACATCTCTGACGAGCATGCAGGAGGATTTCTATTCCACACGACAGCATACATTCACAGAGATAGTAGGAACTGCCGATGCTGGAGTCTGAGATAACACAGTGTGGAGCTGGAGGAACACAGCAGGCCAAGCAGCATCAGAGGAGCAGGAAAGCTGACGTTTCAGGCCTAGACCCTTCTTTAGAAGTGGGGGAGGGGAAGAGGGTTCTGAAATAAATAGGGAGAGAGGGGGAGGCGGATAGAAGATTTGCTAAATTTACACTCAATGCTCCAACCAATGAAGGCAAGCATGCCGTATGCCTTTTTTACCACATTATCCACTTGTGTTGCCACTTTCAGGGAACTATGCACTTGCACCCACAAGATGTCGATGCTTCTAATGGTCCTCCCATTTACTGTATACATCCCCCTTACATTTGACCTCTCAAAATGCATCACCTCACACTTGGCCGGATTAAACTCCATCTGCTATTTCTTTACTCAGCTTTCCAACTGATCTATATTATGTTGTATCCTTTGACAGCCTTCCTCATTATCTACAATTCCACCAATTTTTGTGTCATCTGAAAACTTCCTAACCAGACCACCGACATTTTCATCCAAATCATTGGTATATAATCGCAAACAACAGAGGTCCAAACACTGATCCTTGTGGAACACCACTGGTTACAGACCACCAATCAAAAAAAACCCCTCAGGCTTGGGGACCGCTTTGCAGAACACCTACGCTCGGTTCATACTAAACAGCTGCACCTCCCAGTTACGAACTATTTCAACTCCCCCTCCCATTCCTCAGACGACATGTCCATCCTGGGCCTCCTGCAGTGCCACAACGATGCCACCCGAAGATTGCAGGAACAGCAACTCATGTTCCGCTTGGGAACCCTGCAGCCCAATGGTATCAATGTGGACTTCATAAGCTTCAAAATCTCCCCTCCCCCGACCACATCCCAAAACCAGCCCAGCTCATCCCCGCCTCCCTAACCTGTCCTTCCTCCCACCTATCCCCTCCTCCCACCTCAGGCCCCACCCCCATCTCCTACCTACTAATCTCATCCCACCCCCTTGACATGTCCGTCCTCCCTGGACTGACCTATCTCCTCCCTACCCCCCCACCTACACTCACCTTTACTGGCTCTGTCCCCGCCTCTTTGACCTGTCTGTCTCCTCTCCACTTATCTTCTCCTCTATCCATCTTCTATCTACCTCCCCCTCTCTCCCTATTTATTTCAGAACCCCCTTCCCGTTCCCCATTTCTGAAGAAGGCTCTAGGCCCGAAACGTCAGCCTTCCTGCTCCTCTGATGCTGCTTGGCCTGCTGTGTTCATCCAGCTCTACAGCATATATTCACAGCTGCTTTGTGCACAGCTAGCTCAGCTGCTGATACTGAGAAACCTCAATGCTGTGCTCCAACTCTCAGCTTCTCCATATTATACAAATGAGGCATTCCCTCAGCCCAGGCCAATCTCTCTGTCTCTCTATGAATCCAGCTACATACATTACCAGGACATAACAGGTCACTGAATCTTCCCCAGTATAGTATTCCTGACCTTCATTTTTCTCCTGTGGTGCTCACTTCTCCTGTCCTGTCAATCCGTACCTTCTTGGTTGTTGGATGGAGATAAATTTTGAACCTGCCTGGGGACCAAATTTCTCCTCTCGTTTTAACCTCCTCAACTCAGACCTGAATGTCCTGATCAGAGAAACAAGGGCTGGCTTGATCCCATCCCATTCCATCACAGGTGGCTCCCCCATGTTACATTGTATTAACGAGAATGTAAGGCCATTAACGCATGAGCATCTCACCTTTAGTTTCAGACGCTGACTGATACTAACCATAGCCATTGTTTTATAATTGAAATGTGATTGACTCCATACATACAGCTAAGGGGCTGGGAAAGGGAGAATGATACTGCCCCTTGCCTCTTCATCCAGTGTACATATCACTGAGATTTAACTTCATCAAGGAGCGCACAGTAAGATCACCATGGCTACATACTGAGAAACCAGTTGATCAGTAGCTTGGAGCAGTCTGCAGCAATCTCAGTTCTGCCTTGACAGAGACCCACAATTGGTCAGTCAATGCAGGACAATATTATGGCCAGACAACATTTACAGCTTTGAGGCTTACATCACAAACTGCAAAGGGACTCTTGTAGTGCGGGGGTAAAACCCCACCTCCAGACCAGGAGGCCCAGATTCAAGCCCCACCTGGTGCAAAGGTGAGTAACAACATCTCTGAACAGGTTGATTAAGAAAACACTTACAGGTCAGCACTCAAACGTTCAGAACGTTCAGTATTGATGAGCTCCTGCAGGAAGTGACATTTCAGGTCAATATATTTAGCTCCATGAGCCCAGCAATCCTTTTCTGATCTTATTGGTCGCTAACCCCTTACATCAATACGCCCCAACCCTTTAAGTGTAATAAACTCCAAGCTGGCTCTGATTGCGTTTATTTGAGACATACATTTACTACTATCTCAACCAGACCTCCATCTTCGACAGTTAAAGCTCTAACTCCGAAAACTGGGAGTTATATTCTAAACACATGAGCTGTGAATGAGATAGTCACATGGTACATCGGACTACATCTCTGATGGAAGAAAAAACAGTCTTGTCTGACAGCAAAGCTTTCAAGGCAGCCTCCTATGACTGTCATAGAATCCCTACAGTGGGGGGAGAGGCCTTTCAGCCCATCAGATCTACACCAATCTTCCAAGGAGCATCCTATGCTGACCCACCCTCCCACACTTTACCCCTGTAACTCTGCATTTCCCATGGCCAATCCACCTAGCCTGCATACCTTTGGACTGTAGGAGGAAACAGGAGGTAACCCACACAGACACGGGGAGAACATGCAAACTCCACACAGACAGTCACCCAAGGGCGGAATTGAACCTGGGTCCCTGGCGCTGTGAGGCAGCAATGCTAACAGCTGAGCCACTAGGCTGCCTGAATCTGTGCTATCCCAGATCTGTGACTTCATTGAGTTACATCATCCCTGATGTGAGGACTCAGATATGTTAGGTAGAACCAAATCCAATGACGCACGCCCAAAGTTATACAACGTCCTCAGCCGAGCATTAACCGGGGAATCAAAATGGATAATGAAGAGTCAAAGACACAGATTTACCTAAAGTATGGAAATCTGTCATCAGATATAATTCAGCTTGATTTTAATGATAACAACAGAAAATACATTCGAGCAAGGTCTGTATCTGCCATTACTTGTTGGATATTAATGACACTCTGCAAACCGTAAACCGCTCTGTTCAGTTTCCTGCTCTGAATGCCTCCAGCTTACTTCCTTTCCTTGTTGTTTATGAGGTGTGGGTATCATTGGCTGAGCTGCCATTGCCCATTCCTAATTGCCCTGGATCTGAGTGCCTCACTCCACCATACCAGGTGAAAGTAAGTCATATTGCTGTGGGTCTGGAGTCACATGTAGGCCACACCAGGTAAGGATAGCAGATTCCCTTCCCTAGAGGATGTTAGTAAACGAGATGAGTTTTTTTTTTATGACAATTGGTAGCAGTTATGTGGTTATCATTATGCCAGCTTTTAATTAGACTCAAATTTTAATTTTTGTTCCCATGTCCCAGAATATTAGCCTGGATTTCTGCATTATTAGTTCAGTGATTGCTACTACAGCCACCATCTCCTCTGAGTGAATATATTCACACAGCTCGATGGACAATATTGGATCACATGCTAAAAGTATCCATTCTGAAATTACTGTCATGTAATATTTGAATGTCATCTGCTACTACACAAGTCAATAAAAATACCACACACCACAAACGTTTTGATTCAGTAAAAGATAAAACAATTTCCATGTTCATAAACACTACACTCTATCAGAATAACAGCAGATACAATGACACATAGCCTCCAAACTAGCTGTAATTCCTAGAGAACATTTTGATTCTTAATCAATAGAATCAGTGTGATCTTTCCTTCTTACAGAGCATTCCCTGTAGAATCCCATGACGTTAGCTAAACTATTTTAGTTTACCTCTGTCACACAGAATACACTTTAATAATAAGATGGTAATAGTGACTTGTGCATTGTTCAGCTATTTTTTTCTACTTTCATGGATGTTATTCTACTGATAGCATTGCTTGAGAGCAAGTTGCGAGATCAGAGGGAGCAGGGTGAATAAGAATGAAGCAAGCAGCCTACAGGACGACAGCCTACAAGTCCCAGAGATCACATGAATGGATTAATGAGGAACTCTGACTTTGATTCACTAACGAAGTACATAGTGAATTTTGTCACTTTCAGTGGGATGACTTGCAGATGAGGTCAAGTAACCAGACGGCTCTGCCAGTGGCTGTCGGCATTGGTACAACTTCTCACCTTACTGTCATACACTCACTTCAAACTGGGAACCTTTTCTTCCACAACACTAATTAGAACACCGACTGCTCCCGCTCACCACAGTTACTCAGTTTTAGAATCAAGTGGCTGGTTTCCAATATTCAGGGGCCAGTGGGTGGCACACAGTTTGCACTTCAGGTTTCCACAAGCGAGTCTTTACACTTCCTGAATGGAAACGAGTTTAACGTCCACAATGTTCAAATTTCTGTCACCGTCTCCACCAAACTCTATCTGTCAATGCCATGCTCAGTGAGAGATGTCATAGTCTGTTCATCAATGGGGAATTGCTGTCTTCAGTTCTATGCAGCAAGGATAAATATTCAGATATTTGGATGGCGGTCCTTTCCATCTCTAGACCCATTCAGACCATCAAAGTGATGATGTGGTCACACCTTGGATCATCTCATCCTTGTTTCCAAATCTCATCCTCCCTAGCTCCGTAATCTCCTCAAGTCCCACTATCCCATAATCCAGGCCTCCTGTCCCTGTCCTCATTTTAATCTCTGTGCCTTCAGCTGTGGGAGCCCCAAGCTTATGGAGTACGTTCCCTGCACCTCTCCCCTCCCTCTCTGTCTCATGCCCTTCATTTAAGAGCTTCCTTAAAACCTACTTTTTTTAAAATTAATTCACAGGATGAGGGTGTTGTTGGCCAGGCAGCATTTATTGTCCATCCCTAATTACCCAGAGGGCAGTTCAGAGTCAACCACATTGCTGTGGGTCTGGAGTCACATGTAGGCCAGACCAGGTAAGGATGGCAGTTTCCTTCCCTAAAGGCCATTAGTGAACCAGATGGGTTTTTCCTGACAATCGACAATGGATACACGGTCATCATTAGACTCTTAATTCCAGATATTTTATTGAATTCAAATTCCACCATCTGCCATGGTGGGATTCGAACCCGGGTCCCAAGAACGCTATCTGGGTCTCTGGATTAACAGTCCAGCGATAATACCAAATTTGACCGAACATTTGAGTGTTGACATATCTCTTTGACTCATAATTCTCCATGATGCTTTGAGATGACATAAAGGTGCTGCCTAAATGTAAGCTGGTGTAGTTGTTGTAAAAAAAAACTGTATCAATAAGAAACCCAACAGCCGTAGTCCTTGCTCTGTTGTTCCAGTGCTTTCGGGCCCAGCTCCTTTTTAAAACAAACAAAGCTGGAAAATGTTTCTCTATTCCTGCTCCATCCCAGGGCTTCTTCCTTCCACTCCTTTCTCCAGTTAAACCCCATTGTCTTTGAATCTAAAATGCCTGTTTTCACTGTATGGTTTTAAATGAATCTCTGCTTTTTTTGGAGCAGTTTGTGGTGATGGTTAATGAGGCAGAGTTGATGTTAACACCCCAGTTTAAACAGGGAGGGAAGCAAAAGACAGGAAACTATAGGTCGGTACTAGGAAGTGCATAGTAAAATAAGGCAGAATCAACATGGCTTCATTAAGGAGAGGTCATGTCTGACAAATCTGTTAGAAATTTTGAGGTAATGAGCAAGTTAGACAATGAAGAGTTAGTGGACATGATCTATTTGGATTTCCAGGTTGCTAAATAAGATGAGAGCCCATGGTGTTAGGAAAAGGTACTGGCATGGATAGAGGGTTGGCTAACTGGCAGAAGGCAGAGGGTAGAAATAAAGGGGTCTCTTTCAGGATGGCAGTTGATGACTAGTGGAGTTCCAGAGGGGAAAGTGTTGGGATTACAATTATTCATGTTATGCATTAATGATCTGAGCAAAGGAATTGAGGGCATTGTTACTAAATTTTCAGATGAAGGTGGAGGGACAGGGTAGTGTTGAGGAAGCAGGGAGGTTGCAGAAGGACTGGGACAGGCTGGGGGAGTGGGCAAAGAAGTGGCAGATAGAATACAATGTGGGAAAGTGTGAGGTGATGCACTTTGGGAGGAAGAATAGAGGCACAGGCTATCTTCTGAATGGGGAAAGGCTTCAGAAATCTGAAGCACAAAAGGACTTGGAAGTCCTAGTTCAGGATTCTCTTAAGGTTAACATGCAGGTTCATCTGGCAGTTAGGAATAAAAATGCAAGGTTAGCTTTCATTTCAAAGGGCTGGAATGCAAGAGCAGGGATGTACTGCTGAGGCTATATAAGGCTCTGGTCAGACCACATTTGGAATATTGTGCGAAGTTCTGGGCCCTGTAAATAAAAAAGGATGCGCTGACCTTGGAGGGGTTCCGGAGGAGGTTTACAAGAATGACCCCAGGGATGAAGGGCTTGTCATATGAGGAGCGGTTGAGGACTCTGGCTCTGTAGCCAGAGGAGTTTAGAAAGATGGGGAGGGTCTGATTGAAACTTACAGAATACTGACAGGCCTGGATAGAATGGACATGGAGAAGTCGTTTCCACGAGTAGGAGAGACCAGGACCCAGGGACACAGCCTCAGAGTGAAGGCGCCAACCTTTAGAACTGAGATGAGGAGGAATTTCTTTAGTCAGAGAGTGCTGAATGTGTACCATAGAGGGCTGTGAAGGCCAAGTCGCTGGATGTCTTTAAGACAGAGATAGATAGGTTCTTGTTTAGTAAAGGCATGAATGGTTATGGGGAGAAGGTAGGAGAACGGGGCTTGAGAACCATTATTGAATGGTGGAGCAGACTCGACGGGCCAAATGGCTACATTCAGTTCCAATAGCCACAGCTAACCCCTTTGTATCCAATTCTCTGTCCATCCATCATGTTTTCCAGGGCACGTCTGTTGTGTCTCTCTATATGCAGATCACCTGAATGACATTAAAATTCCAGTCCCATGTCTTGATATAAATTTCAATGATGCAATTAACCTGTCTTTTGTAATATTTGGGTTGATTGAGTCGTGAGGTTTACTTACGTGGATATGTGAAGTACCGTATTGTACAGGCTCCCATCACTGACAGTAAAATCAGCACCACAATTGTAGCTCCTCTCAGACAGAGTATTCAACCTGGCAGGACAGGTCATAGTAAAGGCCAGCTATGGACAAATAGAAACAGGGATTTAAAAGAGAGTAGGCACATCTGTCTAGTGACACTGGTGCTAAGAGATAGTGGTGGCAGCATATGTGGAGAGAAATCAAAGTTCATGTTTTGGGTCCAGTGACCTTTGCTCAGAACTGATGGGAAAGTTCTAAGGAAGGCTCAGTGGATCTAAAATATTAACTCTGATTTCTCTCCACAGATGGTGATAGGCCTGCTGAGCTTTTCCAGCAACGTTTGTTTTTGTTTCTGATTTCCAGCGTCCGTGGTTCTTTCAGGTTTTATCAAAAGGTAGTGATGGATATCAGAATGAACTAGATGTAGATACCATCACATTCCAGTGATATCACAGTCATGACCTGTGGATGGAACATGGAATAGTGCGTTCTAATGACTGAATTCCTTACAGAGAACAGGATAATGTACAATTGTGTCAAGGCAAGAGTTTGCAGATGCTGCTCAAATCAGACAGAGTCCTTTAATAGGTAAAAGGGGGAGTCTATCACAAACTACAGCAGAAGCAAGGAAAGCTCCCTCTCCAATGGGCAGAATAGACTCCCTACTATCTCCCAGGGACTCATAGCTACATAGCCAGTCTGTACAGTGCATGAGGGGCTTACGTGTTGAAGTGAGTCAGTTTGTGAACAATGCAAATTCATGCAGGGACAGTTCAAACATCTGACAGCATTTTTGATTGATGCTATGATTAGAGTCGAGCTCACAATCACACATTGATTTCAGTGGCCTAGGAATTACTCAGCAAACCCAGGCACAATGAACCATATTAACAACACTACTGTTCAAAGGCATTTAGTTTAACAAGCACGAGCAATCATAGGTAGGGCCCATGGTACATAGGAAGCTTTTCACTATGTATATTACATTCCCACATTACAACAGGATTCTGTTTGTCACTTAGCAACCTTGGCTCTTCTCATTTCTTTGAATGGCTGATATTCAACAGTTTACAATAAATCCCCACGACTAATGTAACAGATTACTGAATCAAACTTTGAACTCTACTTCAGACCAGATGACCCTCTCCATACCCAACCCAAATAAGGCAACTTCAATTTTAACTACCCTCAATCCCATTGGATGCAGGATGGACTGGGGTCATTGTGGCCCTGTTCCTTACACAGTTCAGATCCTCAATGAACTACGTAAATAGTAAGATTTACATGTAATCCATGGATTGTAATGAAGGAATGTTATATCTCTGGGTTGCAAACGGGTTCCATTCCTCAGTCTGTTTGCAAGTTGATTTAGATTCATAGTCATAGAGATGTACCGCACAGAAAATCACCTTTTGGTCCAACACAATCTAACTTCAAATAATGTTGATCTTGCTTTGTGCACCTCCTGTGCAGTGTAATCCTGTCTGCCTCGCTCTGTCTAAACACCCTATGATCTGTATGTCCTTGTTTGCTATGATCTGCCTGTGCTGCTCACAAAACAAAGCTTTTCACTGTACTTAGGTACATGTGACTACAATAAATCAAATCAAATCCAACTCATTGATGCCGACCAGATATCCTAAATAAATCAAGTCCCATTTGCCAGCATTTGGCCCATATCCCTCTAAACACTTCCTATCTATATACACATCCTGATGCCTTTTAAATGTTGTAATTGTACCAGCCTCCACTACTTCCTCTGGCAGCTCATTCCATACACACACCACCCTCTGTGTGAAAAAAGTTGCCCCTTAGGTCCCTTTTAAATCTTTCCCGTCTCACCTTAAACCCATGGCCTTTAGTTTTGGACTCGCCCACCCTGGCGAAAAGGTCTTGGCTATTAACCGTATCCATGCTCCTCATGATTTCATAAACCTCTATATGGTCACCCCTCAGCCCCAGTCTATTCAGCCTCTCCCTGTAGGTCAAACCCTCCAACACTGGCAACATCTTTGTAAATTTTTTCTGAACCTTTTCAAGTTTCACATCTTTCCTGTAGCAGGGAGACCAGAACTGAATACAGTATTCCAAAAGCGGCCTAACCAACGTCCTGTACAGCCGCAACAAGACCCTCCCAACTCCTATAATCAATGCACTGACCAATAAAGGCAAGCGTACCTAACACCTTCTTCACCGCCCTGTCTACCTGCAACTCCACTTTCAAGGATTTGTACACAAACTGAAACACAATATAATACAGTATAACAAGGTGCAGGGCTGGATGAACACAGCAGGCCAAGCAGCATCACAGGAGCAGAGAGGCTGACGTTTCGGGCCTAGACCCTTCATCAGAAAAGGG